>NC_057800.1:90834946-90870196 GCF_018294505.1 Triticum aestivum
GAGAGAAGAGGGGGAAGAAACAATAAATATAATCCAAACAAATGCATGACGATGCATGACATGACAAAGCGTGATGCTAGGTGTGCCCTAACGTGGTACGAGGTGGTACCGGTGAAGGGGGAAACATCCGGGAAAGTATTCCCGGTGTTTCGCATTTTTGGATAGATGAACCGGAGGGGGAAAGTTGCGTGTTCGCTATGTTAGGGATGCATGGCGGACGAACGGGCTGCGTATCCGGATTCGTCTTATCGTTCTAAGCAACTTTCATGTACAAAGTTTTTCCATCTGAGCTACGGTTTATTTTATATTAATTTAAAAAGGATTTAATCATTTTAAATTTGAAAATTCAAATGTTAAATTGCTATGGGTACACAGAAGTGTACCCATAGATGGGCTTATGTGGCTGACCAGTAGGCCCAGTTGACTTGGTCAACTGTCCAGTCAGCAGAGGCTGACTGATGGGGCCGGTCAAAGTCAACGACCCAGTCAGCGTTGACCGTTGACTGGTCAAATTGACCAGTGGGTCCCAGTTGTCAATGACTTAGGTTAACTAAGCATGATTAGTTAATTTAATTTAGTGATTAGGTTAATTAATCTTAATTAGTTAATTTAAACAGTGTTAATTAAGTTAATTAATTAATTATTATTTTCATTATATATATATCACTGTCAGGACCCCGATTCCAAGTCACATCGATCTAGCCGGTAACACCTCATATCACTTTGCGGCCTCACGCACGGTATCCCACGGGTGTTGCCTTACCATGGCCCGGGACCGTTTGCGCCTTTTGGCTCACGTATATGATAGTGTCGCTAGCATCCATATGACAGAGAACCCGGGCCGACATGGCTAGTCGTGAACCCAAAGCGGCACAGACCTATGGAGACAGGCATACATGAATCACATCAAGCATGTCGGTCATCAGCGAGTGATTCCGGGCTGTAGAACTGGGCTAACAGGATTCCAGGGAACCCGGGCTGTAGCAGGCTAGGCAGGACTCCGGATATCACCGCGTGACATTTCCCCGAAGGGACAGACATAGGAACGAAGTGAAACACATGCCGGCCAGTCAAGTGTCCTAAACAATAGTGCTGGGCTAGCAGGACTCCGGTGAACCGGGCTGTAGCGAACTACTATGGCTCGAGGAACACTAGACTACATTTCCCCATAAAAAAGGCTGCCAAGGATAAATAACTAGATTGTCGGATCCCACTCATACCAAGCATTTCAATCATACACACAATATGCCCGATATGAGTACATACAACATGGCATCACAACAAAACTCTACAACTCAAGTACTTTATTTAAAGGCTCCAGGGAGCCATACATAACAAGTTCATACATATAGGGGTCACATGACCCGACACTCAAGTCATACAATCATACAAGCTAATGCGGAAGCAACTAGTCTGAGTACAGACTCTAGAAAGAAAGAAGGCTTCTCGAAGCCTGTCTATCTACATAGGGCCCTCCATGGCCAGTATCACCAACTGGGTGGCAAGTCACTCGTCGATGTCAAGGTCTACGTAGAACCCATCGGAGGGGGCGGTGTTGTCGTCTGAAAACAGTAATTAAGCAAACATGAGTACAAAGGTACTCAGCAAGTCTTACATCAGAACCTAATATACATGCTCATTCTCAAGAAGGTGGAGGGGTTATTGGAGCAAGCCAGCTTTGACTCTTGGCTAAGCTATCCTACGGAACTCCACTAGTAAAATAGTTTTCGCACACGAGTCCACTACTCACCAACACAATACTCCACCGGGGATCCTCCCTCGTCATCCTATGAGAGGGCCATCCTCAGTACTCACACTTATCTTGAGTCTTTTAGTAGTATCCATTAACTTGTCTATGAACTGTATAGGCAACCAAGTAGTCCTTTACCGCGGACGCGGCTATTCGAATAGTTTTATACCCTGCAGGGGTGTACTTCTTCATACACGCTTTCACCACTTACCGCCGTTTACACGACATGTACTCGGCAACCTTCAAGCAGAAGCCCAGCGAGGGTGTCGGCCACGGCCTACCTAAACACTTAAGTCTCTAGTCCAGGTTTATCGCCTATCCAGGTTCCATCCGCAGGGAGTCCGGCCGAGGTTTCCACTTACGGCCCCGAACGATGTGAACAGGGTTCCCGAGACACCAAACGGGTGACTCGGTACACCGTGCCACGGTGTATCTACCACAACATAGCCCACCCCTAGGGTCAGCGCTACGCACGGCCGCGAACACATAACCTACAAACACCAGAAACTATTTGCAACTCCTGGACAGAGTACTAGGGTGATTAAGAAGCCGAGAGGGTCCATTTGTTTCGGGCCCAATGTATGGTAGTAACTGCATCTTAAATCACACATACAGATCTCAGTTCTTATGGACGGCCTCAATGAAACAACCCACCATGTACTCCTACATGGCCTCTCATCGATACCTTTACCAAAACATGTTCAACACATCCCTCACATTACCGGCATAAGCATTTCACTCTAGCCCATCACCCAGATGAACCAGACCTGACACAACTCTAAGCATAGCAGGCATAGCAAGGTAGGAATCACATACATGGCTCAATCAACTCCCACACATGCTAGTGGGTTTCATCTAGTTACTGTGGCAATGACAGGTCATGCAGAGGATAATGGTTCAACTACCGTAGCACACAGTAGTTTGAATCGCGTTGTCTTAATGCAGTAAACAAGAGCAGAAGCGAGAACATGGGTTTGTATCGGAATGATCAATGGGTTGCTTGCCTGATGGAGTGGTAGTGGGATACTGCCCTTCAGTTGGATACTCATGAATATCCTCGGAGGCAGAACCTACCATGAAGAACACATCGGAACACAATCAATCACATGATGATATGCAACAATATGATGCATGCTATGACATGGCAATATGAATGTGTCTTGGCCTAATGCAAGCTAAAACAGAAGGGGATGAACTCATTTGAATCAAAGATTCAATTATTAGCTCACTAAACATGGCCTTAATAGTGCATTACCTTATTCTGCTTAAACAGCAAGGTAAACTTGTTTTGTCATGCATGAAACCATTACAGATGGATAGATTGAATTTTTCTGATCATTTTTCATATATAAATCTTTACATTTGGAGCTATGGTTGATTTTCTTTGATTTTTAGAAGTTTTGATTATTTTCTGGAATTTCCTGTATAAGAATAATTCCAGTAATTTAATTACCGCGTCAGCATTACGTCAGGGTGACGTCAGTGGTCAACGGGGACGTCCAGGTCAAACCTGACTGGTGGGTCCCGCGTGTCAGTAGTTAATTAAACTAATTATTTTTAGTTAAAACTAATTTGATTTAGTTAGCAGGGGGGCCCATTTGTCATTGACTCAGGGGAGTCAAACTGGGGTCAAACCCCTGGTTAGCGGGGCTAATCCCGCCGGCGTTGAGTCGCCGGCGAGGCCGAGACGGCGGAGGGCTTCAGATTTGGTCCTCCGGTGACCAAATCGATGGCGGAGACGTGCTACACGTAGCTGGGGCTCGCGCGCATCTAGTGGGGCAAGTGGGAGGAGCTGGGGTGGAGCGAGCTCGCCGGAATCGAGCTTGTGGCGGTGGCCGGAGTTCGGACGGGGTTGGGTTCGACGCTACAGTGCACGGGAGAAGGAGCTGGTGGTGGCTACGGGCTCCTGGTGCTGCGCTGAGCACAACGGCGAGCTTGGCTTCGAGCCACTGTGGCTCTGGCCACGACGGCGCCATGGCCGGCGGCGGGGAACTTTCGGGTGCGGTGGAAATGGCGACTACAGAGGCCAAACAAGCACGGGAGCTAGGGGAAGAGGAAGAGGAGCTCACAGCGGGGTCGGAGAGGGGGTCAGCGAGCTCGGGGAGGTCCTGGCGGCGGCGAATTGACCGGAGACGGCTCGGGTGCCCGAGGTCGAAGACAAGGGCGAAGACGGCATTCGGCGGCGTTTGGAGTCGCGTGGGTCGGCGGAGAGGTCCAGGGCGACGAGGCGGAGCTATTGGGCTCGTCAGAGGGGCGAGGGGGTGGCTCTGGTGGCGTCTACGGTGAACGGCGGCGAGGAACGCGCTCGGCCATCACGGGAGAGAGTGAGGGAGACGAGGGGGAGAGTGAGGGAGGATGAGAGGGGGACGTGGGGGTCGCGTGGCATCCTTGGACGTCTCCAGGGCGTCGGCAGAAGCAGGAGGTGGCCGGCGTGTGGCCGCGGGCGCCGGCCACGCGCTCCTCGTCCTTCTGGCAGGAGGAGGACGATGACTGGCAAGCCAGTCGGCTGGGCCGAGCCAGGTGGGCTGGGCCAGCACAGGTAAGGCCCAGGTGGGCTTCCCTCTCTCTCTTTTTTGATTTGTTTCTATTTTTTCTATTTAACTGCAACTGTTGGGCTTTATTAAAAATACTAAAACGTTTCCAAAATTCCTGAAAATAATTGTGGGCTCTGTTTAGAATATATCCAACAACAAGCATTTATTTCCAGAATTATTTGAGCATTTAAATTATTTTATAGCATTTAGATGCCCAAATTCAAATACTTATGATTTAATTCAATGACCTTCTGTTGACCTAGAAAATTGTGCACCAATTTTGCCAGAGGTTCTAACCCAAGACAAAGAGGGTGAACTTTTTATAAGGGCATTTCAGGTTCATTGAAAATAATTTTAGTAAACCCTAGTTGTTTCCAGGGGGGTGTTGGGGGTTTCTGCCTTCCCCATTTCAAACTTAAAAGGAAATTAAACATGATGCACACTCTAATGCTTGAACTAGCTAGGGTGTGACAACTCACCCCCACTCAAAAGAATCTCGTCTCGAGATTTAGGATCCTCTAGAAAGAAGGTGGGGCACTCGAGTCGAAGACGATCCTCCCTTTCCCAAGTGGCTTCTTTCTCGGAATGGTGTGACCATTGAACCTTGAGAAACTTGATATTACGACGTCGAGTGGTACGCTCGGCTTGATCAAGGATACGAACGGGATATTCCCGATATGAGATGTTATCTTGTAGATCAAGCGTTTCGTGGTCCACTCCACGGATAGGATCCGCGAAGCAACGCCTGAGTTGTGAAACGTGGAAGACATCGTGAACTCTGGAAAGATGCGGAGGTAGTTCCAATTGGTAGGCAACTTCTCCTCGTTTGGCAAGAATGCGAAAGGGTCCAATGTAATGAGGAGCCAATTTGCCTTTGATACCGAAACGATGGGTTCCCTTTAATGGAGTAACCTGAAGGTAAGCCTTCTCGTCGACTTCATAAGTCATAGGCTTATGTTTACGACCATATTGACTCTTTTGACGAGATTGGGCTGTTTTCAATTTCTCACGAATAACGCGAACCTGCTCTTCTGCTTCCTGAATCATATCCGGGCCAAAGAGTTGTCTTTCCCCGGTTTCTGACCAGTTAAGAGGCGTTCAACATTTTCGTCCATAGAGAACTTCGAAAGGAGCCTTGCCCAAGCTGGCTTGATAACTATTGTTATAAGCAAACTCCGCGAATGGGAGGCAATTCTCCCAACTCATTCCGAATGAGATGACAGAAGCTCGGAGCATATCTTCCAGAATTTGATTGACTCCCTCTACCTGACCACTTGATTGAGGATGGAAGGCGGTACTAAAAGAGAGACGAGTTCCCATAGCATTTTGGAAACTTTCCCAAAATTGAGAGGTGAAGAGACTCCCACGGTCTGAGTTAATTTCCAATGGGACACCATGAAGAGACACTATTCGGGAGATGTATAAATCGGCTAGCTGGCTAGCGGTGATACTCTCACGAACAGGTAGAAAGTGGGCTACTTTGGAAAGACGGTCGATCATGACGAAGATGGCATTATTCCCTCTCTTGGTCCTGGGAAACCCAGTGATGACATCCATACTGATTTTATCCCATTTCCATTCAGGAATGGCCAAAGGTTGAAGGGTGCCAGCAGGCCATTGATGCTCTGCTTTAACACGACGACAAACGTCGCAATTAGCAATGTATTGAGCGATTTATCTCTTCATCCTAGTCCACCAAAACCTCTGGCGTAGATCTTGATACATTTTAGTACTACCGGGATGAATGGTGAGAGGGGATTCATGAGCTTCCTTAAGGATCATCCGCCTCAGGTTTCGTGCCTTTGGAACCACTAGGCGATTTCCAAAGTATACGACACCTTGATCATCAATGGAGAAACAATTCGCGACCCCTTTCTTAATGTTTCTCTTAATACGGGAGATTCCCGGATCTACCTTCTGTGCCTTGATGATCTGATCCGTAAGGGTAGGTTTCGCCACCAGGGTGGATAGGAATCCTCGAGGAACAATGTGAAGATTTAGCTTACGAAATTCCTCATGGAGAAGTGGTTGACTTTGTTGTAACATCACGTTGTTACAATAGGACTTACGGCTTAGTGCATCAGCCATGACATTGGCTTTGCTCGGGGTGTAAGTTATTCCTAAGTCGTAATCCTAGATCAACTCAACCCAACGTCTTTGCCTGAGATTCAAATCTGGTTGGGTGAAGATATATTTCAAACTTTGGTGATCGGTGAAGATCTCGCAACAATTACCGAGGAGGTAATGTCGCCAGTTTTAAGTGCATGGACTACAGCTGCAAGCTCTAGATCATGTGTGGGATAATTTTCCTCATGTGGGTGTAATTGCCATGAAGCATAGGCAATTACCTGACGATCTTGCATGAGTATGCAACCTAGTCCTTGTCGCGAGGTGTCGCAATAGATAATAAAGTCCTTGGAGAAATCTGATGGTACCAGTACGGGAGCAGATGTCAGGCGTCTTTTCAGTTCCTGAAAACTGAACTCGCACTGTGGAGTCCACTCGAACTTTTTATCTTTCTTGAGGAGTTCAGTTAGAGGTTTAGCAACCTTGGAGAAATTCTCGACGAAGCGGCGGCAATAGCTCGCTAAGCCAAGGAAGCTCCGAACTTGCTTGACCGTCTCAGGTGGAGTCCAATCAAGGACGGCTTGAACTCGCTCGGGATTGACAGCAATACCCTTACCAGAGATTACATGGCCTAGATAGGTCACTTCTGGCAACCAAAATTCACACTTGGAGAATTTGGCATAAAGGCGATGCTCTCAAAGTTTCATCAATACCAGCCTTAGATGTTCGGCATGTTCCTCTTCATTCTTCGAGTAGATGAGTATGTCATCGAGGTATACTACGACGAATTTATCCAAGTACTCCATGAAAACCGAGTTCATTAACCGAGAGAAGGTGGCTGGGGCATTGGTTAAACTGAAGGACATAACGTTGTACTCATATTGGCCATAACGAGTAACAAAGGCCGTTTTGGGAATGTCCCCGTTTCTGATTTTGATTTGATGGTAGCCCAACCTCAAATCCATCTTGGAAAAGACTGAGGATCCAGCGAGCTGATCATACAGATCGTTGATCCTGGGAAGTGGGTATTTGTTCTTGATCGTGACCAAGTTGACAGGCCGGTAATCTACAACCATTCGATCCATTCCATCCTTCTTCTTGATGAAGAGGATGTGGGAAGCCCAAGGAGAGGAACTAGGATGGATGAAACCCTTTTTCAAGGACTCATCGAGTTGGTTCTTAAGCTCGGCTAGTTCTAAGGGTGCCATCTTGTAGGGTCTTCTAGAAATTGGAACGGTTCCTGGAACAAGGTCTATCACAAACTCGACATTCCTGTCAGGTGGAACACCTGGCAGTTCTTCTGGAAAGACATCCGAAAAGTCTCGGACTACCGGAACATCCTCAAGGTCTAGAAGAGGGTTGGCATTTAGGGAGTAAAGCTGGCGCTTGGCCACTCGAGTTAAGACATTGACTGTCTTGCCCGATGGGTGAGTAAGTTGAACGGTTCTAGTGGCACAATCGATCTTAGCATAATGAGCTGACATCCAGTCCATACCCAAGATGATGTTTATGTCTGTGGACTTGAGAGCTATTAATGATGCAAGAAAGACAAGTCTATCGACAAGAATTTCGTTCCCATGGCTTACTCTAGAGGTTTGCCATTTGGAACTCGGAGTTTGAATTACCATGAAAGTGGGCATGTCACAGAATGTCGTGTTATGCAATCGAGCATAGTTCTCGGATATGAATGAATGAGATGCTCCAGTATCGAAAAGAACAGATGCTGGATGGCAGTTAACAAGGAGCGTACCAAGAACGACGTTGGGATCCTCATGAGCCTCCTCGGCTGAAACATAGTTGACATGGCCACGGGCAGTGGTGACCGGCTTGGTGTAGAATGTCTTTCCCACGGGCTTACCACGGCCAACGGACTTTCCAGTTTGAATGGGGTTGTTGTTCTGGGGACACTCTCGGCTATAGTGACCCGTCTCTCCACACTTAAAGCATGGCACCACATTGGGGCGTGGAGCAGCATTAGCAGCGGGGCCACCATAGGGCTTGGGCGGTGCAAATTGCTGGTTGGGACGAGGCGCCTCAAAGGATGGCCTCGGAATGAACCTGAGTGGCAGCGCCGTGCTTGGGATCCACACCCGGCGCTTCTGAGCTCCAGAGCCGGATGAAGAGCCAAAATCACGGGAGTGCTTGCGTGAAGTGTCATAATCAGTCTGGCCTGTCTCAGCACAGATGGCTTTATTGACCAACTTCTGAAAGGAGGTGCACTCGTGCAGACGAAGATCGCGGCGAAGCTCAGGGCTAAGTCCCTTGCGGAACTTTGCCTGCTTCTTAGCGTCAGTAGATACCTCTTCAGGGGCATAGCGTGCCAGATTCCCAAATTCACGACTATATGCATCCACAGTCAGTCTTCCTTGGGTGAAATTGCAGAACTCCTCCCTCTTGCGATCCATGAGACCTTCCGGAATGTGATGCTCACGGAAAGCCTCACTGAATTCAGCCCAAGTAGTAATTTGGCCGACCGGGCGCATAGCTTCAAAATTCTCCCACCAGAGGCTAGCAGGGCCTTCGAGGTGGTAGGCAGCGTAAGTAACCTTGTCGGCTTCGGCTACGTTGGCAGAACGTAGCTTGTGGGTAATGCTGCGAAGCCAGTCATCCGCGTCGAGGGGTTCGACGGAATGGTTAAACTTTGGTGGGTACAGCTTGATAAAGTCATTGATTGACACCAAGTCATTTCGTGGGTGGCGTGCAGTGTTCTGCTCAATCGGCTCTAGTAGGCGGTTAGTCTCACGCTTGTTTCTTTCCGCCTCCAGCATTACTTCGGCCAGAGAAGGCGGGTGAGGCAGATTTTCACCCCTAGCTGCACTGGCTTCCCCCTGCTCCGAGGCAGCAGGGTTGCTGCGGGTGTTGACCATCCTAGGAGAAAACAAGACAATGGTTTAGATAAGGATGGCTCAAACTTAGCAAGGAAGTGCAGTATGTAATGGATAACACGGAATGCAGAGATGTTCATCCGTATGTCATGGTAATATAAAACTGCCATATATATACCAATGGTCATACACATCATACATAGTTTAGTACAAGCCCAGGCTACAGTACAACTATGATGAAAGACGTTACATCTCATCGGAGGCATTCCAAGCTCCTATACATTATTTGTCTACACCTTCGGAATTGATTACACGCCAAGTCATATTCCACAAGTCACGCAGGACAGTGGAGATACAACTACTACAATACTAGTGGTACTAATACTAACTCAGACAGCTCCGTAGTAGTCCTCATAGAGGTCACCTCCATAGCCTGGAAGTTCAACGTGACCATCCGGGAATAGACGGTCCTGAGGAGCCTGTGGACCATAGGGACTAGGATGAGGTCTTGGACCAACAAACGGTGGCCTGCGGGGACCACGGGGTGGGGTGATGCCTCCCACATCACGCCAATCCACCATGTCTGGCAGAGCAGATCTCACAGGATATAGATCCCTTGTATCCATACATCCAGCTTGCACCGCAGGTGCAAACCGAGTCAATGTGGCCCAATGATCAACACGGGTATTGAAAAGCTCCAGCCTCAAGGCCCGATTCTCTCGGTCCTTATCTTCGAGCATCTCGGCAGTGCTACGAGTTAATGAGTCCTCCTGAATGGAGTCAGCATAGATAGCCTGAAGATACCCTTGCGCTCCCGGAAGTGAAGCTGGCATGTAACGGAAGTCGGTGTTCCGAAGCAGGCCAGTCCGGACTCGCATGATGGTCATCATTGAATAGGCAGCATCCTGCACAACCATCTCAACAGTAACCCCGAGTCCATATGAACAGTGAAGGGGCTCGGTAGATCCAGGATAAGAAGGAAATATCCTGACGGTGCAGAAATATTGGCTTTGATTAAAGTCTTGGAATTGCTCTTCGACGGTGTATTCGGGATACCAACGGTAACCCGTCTCGATCATTACCCGGACTAACATAGCAGTATGACCGGGCACGTCGAGGCACCGGGTCAGGCGAACCACTTGGTTTTGAACACGGTTGGCCATCTGAAAGCACAACCACAATGCAAAGACATCAGAATTTCTAGGGAAAATTGGACAGCATAACAGCTGTAAATGCTCAGAAAAAGATTTGAGACATCCACAATAGTTCGCAATACCACTCAAGAACATCATATCAAGGTTCTGATCCAATTAGCAACATACTAAAAGTAGTAGAAACTGAACTGGGACTTGTAACAACAATCCTATAAGCTACTACGGATTAGTAACACGTGAACCTGATAGAAGAAGAGAGCCTAGTCCTTAACCACGTTGAATGAGAAGAGAATGACTTAGATCAGAGGCATAGGGTAAAGGAGTAAAAGAGCCTTACGTTCCCTCCCACAATCAATTCCCCTACATATAACTAAAGCATTTCTAGACTCGACATCGACCAGTTTGGCTCAACGAACCTACAAGCAGTCCGTCTCTGATGCCAACGCTGTCAGGACCCCGATTCCAAGTCACATCGATCTAGCGGTAACACCTCATATCACTTTGCGGCCTCACGCACGGTATCCCACGGGTGTCGCCTTACCATGGCCCAGGACCGTTTGCGCCTTTTGCCTCACGTATATGATAGTGTCGCTAGCATCCATATGACAGAGAACCCGGGCCGACATGGCTAGTCGTGAACCCAAAGCGGCACAGACCTATGGAGACAGGCATACATGAATCACATCGAGCATGTCGATCATCAGCAAGTGATTCCAGGCTGTAGCACTGGGCTAACAGGACTCCGGGGAACCTGGGCTGTAGCAGGCTAGGCAGGACTCTGGATATCACCGTGTGACATTTCCCCGAAGGGACAGGCATAGGAATGAAGTGAAACACATGCCGGCCAGTCAAGTGTCCTGAACAGTAGTGCTGGGCTAGAAGGACTCCGGTGATCCGGGCTGTAGCAGACTACTATGGCTCGAGGAACACTAGACTACATTTCCCCATAAGAAAGGCTGCCAAGGATAAACAACTAGATTGTTGGATCCCACTCATACCAAGCATTTCAATCATACACACAATATGCCCGATAGGAGTACATACAACATGGCATCACAACAAAACTCTACAACTCAAGTACTTTATTTAAAGGCTCCAGGGAGCCATACATAACAAGTTCATACAGATAGGGGTCACATGACCCGACACTCAAGTCATACAATCATACAAGCACATGCGGAAGCAACTAGTCTGAGTACAGACTCTAGAAAGAAAGAAGGCTTCTCGAAGCCTGTCTATCTACATAGGGCCCTCCATGGCCAAGATCACCACCTGGGTGGCAAGTCACTCGTCGACGTCAAGGTCGACGTAGAACCCATCGGAGGGGGCGGTGTTGTCGTCTGAAAACAGTAATTAAGCAAACATGAGTACAAAGGTACTCAGCAAGTCTTACATCAGAACCTAATATACATGCTCATTCTCAAGAAGGTGGTGGGGTTATTGCAGCAAGCTAGCTTTGACTCTTGGCTAAGCTGTCCTACGGAACTCCACTAGTAAAATAGTTTTTGCACATGAGTCCACTACTCACCAACACAATACTCCACCGGGGATCCTCCCTCGTCATCCTACGAGAGGGCCATCCTCGGTACTCACACTTATCTTGAGTCTTTTAGTAGTATCCATTAACTTGTCTATGAACTGTATAGGCAACCAAGTAGTCCTTTACCGCGGACGCGGCTATTCGAATAGTTTTATACCCTGCAGGGGTGTACTTCTTCATACACGCTTTCACCACTTACCGCCGTTTACACGACATGTACTCGACAACCTTCAAGCAGAAGCCCAGCGAGGGTGTCGGCCACGGCCTACCTAAACACTTAAGTCTCTAGTCCAGGTTTATCGCCTATCCAGGTTCCATGCGCAGGGAGTCCGGCCGAGGTTTCCACTTACGGCCCCGAACGATGTGAACAGGGTTCCCGAGACACCAAACGGGTGACTCGGTACACCGTGCCACGGTGTATCTTCTGCAACATAGCCCACCCCTAGGGTCAGCACTACGCACGGCCGCCAACACATAACCTACAAACACCAGAAACTATTTGCAACTCCTGGACAGAGTACTAGGGTGATTAAGAAGCCGAGAGGGTCCATTTGTTTCGGGCCCAATGTACGGTAGTAACTGCATCTTAAATCACACATACAGATCTCAGTTCTTATGGACGGCCTCAATGAAACAACCCACCATGTACTCCTACATGGCCTCTCATCGATACCTTTACCAAAACATGTTCAACACATCCCTCACATTACCGGCATAAGCATTTCACTCTAGCCCATCACCCAGATGAACCAAACCTGACACAACTCTAAGCATAGCAGGCATAGCAAGGTAGGAATCACATACATGGCTCAATCAACTTCTACACATGCTAGTGAGTTTCATCTAGTTACTGTGGCAATGACAGGTCATGCAGAGGATAAGGGTTCAACTACCGTAGCACACAGTAGTTTGAATCGCGTTCTTAATGCAGTAAACAAGAGCAGAAGCGAGAACATGGGTTTGTATCGGAATGATCAATGGGTTGCTTGCCTGATGGAGTGGTAGTGGGATACTGCCCTTCAGTTGGATACTCGTGAATATCCTCGGAGGCAGAACCTACCACGAAGAACACATCGGAACACAATCAATCACATGATGATATGCAACAATATGATGCATGCTATGACATGGCAATATGAATGTGTCTTGGCCTAATGCAAGCTAAAATAGAAGGGGATGAACTCATTTGAATCAAAGATTCAATTATTAGCTCATTAAACATGGCCTTAATAGTGCATTACCTTATTCTGCTTAAACAGCAAGGTAAACTTGTTTTGTCATGCATGAAACCATTACAGATGGATAGATTGAATTTTTCTGATCATTTTTCATATATAAATCTTTACATTTGGAGCTATGGTTGATTTTCTTTGATTTTTAGAAGTTTTGATTATTTTCTGGAATTTCCTGTATAAGAATAATTCCAGTAATTTAATTACCGCGTCAGCATTACGTCAGGGTGACGTCAGTGGTCAACGGGGACGTCCAGGTCAAACCTGACTGGTGGGTCCCGTGTGTCAGTAGTTAATTAAACTAATTATTTTTAGTTAAAACTAATTTGATTTAGTTAGCAGGGGGGCCCATTTGTCATTGACTCAGGGGAGTCAAACTGGGGTCAAACCCCTGGTTAGCGGGGCTAATCCCGCCGGCGTTGAGTCGCCGGCGAGGCCGAGACGGCGGAGGGCTTCAGATTTGGTCCTCCGGTGACCAAATCGACGGCGGAGACGTGCTACGCGTAGGTAAGGCTCACGCGCATCTAGTGGGGCAAGTGGGAGGAGCTGGGGTGGAGCGAGCTCGCCGGAATCGAGCTTGTGGTGGCGGCCGGAGTTCGGACGGGGTTGGGTTCGACGCTACAGTGCACGGGAGAAGGAGCTGGTGGTGTCTACGGGCTCCTGGTGCTGCGCTGAGCACAACGGCGAGCTTGGCTTCGAGCCACTGTGGCTCTGGCCACGATGGTGCCACGGCCGGCGGCGGGGAACTTTCGGGTGCGGTGGAAATGGCGACTACAGAGGCCAAACGAGCACAGGAGCTAGGGGAAGAGGAAGAGGAGCTCACAGCGGGGTCGGAGAGGGGGTCAGCGAGCTCGGGGAGGTCCTGGCGGCGGCGAATCGACCAGAGACGGCTCGGGTGCCCGAGGTCGAAGACAAGGGCGAAGACGGCGTTCAGCGGCGTTTGGAGTCACGTGGGTCGGCAGAGAGGTCCAGGGCGACGAGGCGGAGCTATTGGGCTCGTCAGAGGGGCGAGGGGGTGGCTCTGGTGGCGTCTACGGTGAACGGCGGCAAGGAACGCGCTCGGCCATCACAGGAGAGAGTGAGGGAGACGAGGGGGAGAGTGAGGGAGGATGAGAGGGGGACTTGGGGGTCGCGTGGCATCCCTGGACGTCTCCAGGGCGTCGGCAGAAGCAGGAGGTGGCCGGCGTGTGGCCGCGGGCGCCGGCCACACGCTCCTCGTCCTTCTGGCGGGAGGAGGACGACGACTGGCAAGCCAGTCGGCTGGGCCGAGCCAGGTGGGCTGGGCCAGCACAGGTAAGGCCCAGGTGGGCTTCCCTCTCTCTCTTTTTTGATTTGTTTCTATTTTTTCTATTTAACTGCAACTGTTGGGCTTTATTAAAAATACTAAAACGTTTCCAAAAATCTTGAAAATAATTGTGGGCTCTATTTAGAATATATCCAACAACAAGCATTTATTTCCAGAATTATTTGAGCATTTAAATTATTTTATAGCATTTAAATGCCCAAATTCAAATACTTATGATTTAATTCAATGACCTTCTGTTGACCTAGAAAATTGTGCACCAATTTTGCCAGAGGTTCTAACCCAAGACAAAGAGGGTGAACTTTTTAGAAGGGCATTTCAGGTTCATTGAAAATAATTTTAGTAAACCCTAGTTGTTTCCAGGGGGGTGTTGGGGGTTTCTGCCTTCCCCATTTCAAACTTAAAAGGAAATTAAACATGATGCACACTCTAATGCTTGAACTAGCTAGGGTGTGACAACTCACCCCACTGAAAAGAATCTCGTCTCGAGATTTAGGATCCTCTGGAAAGAAGGTGGGGTACTCGAGTCGAAGACGATCCTCCCTTTCCCAAGTGGCTTCTTCCTCGGAATGGTGTGACCATTGAACCTTGAGAAACTTGATATTACGATGTCGAGTGGTACGCTCAGCTTGATCAAGGATACGAACGGGATATTCCCGATATGAGATGTTATCTTGTAGATCAAGCGTTTCATGGTCCACTCCACGGATAGGATCCGCGAAGCAACGCCTGAGTTGTGAAACGTGGAAGACATCGTGAACTCTGGAAAGATGCGGAGGTAGTTCCAATTGGTAGGCAACTTCTCCTCGTTTGGCAAGAATGCGAAAGGGTCCAATGTAACGAGGAGCCAATTTGCCTTTGATACCGAAACGATGGGTTCCCTTTAATGGAGTAACCCGAAGGTAAGCCTTCTCGTCGACTTCATAAGTCATAGGCTTATGTTTACGATCATATTGACTCTTTTGACGAGATTGGGCTGTTTTCAATTTCTCACGAATAACACGAACCTGCTCTTCTGCTTCCTGAATCATATCCGGGCCAAAGAGTTGTCTTTCCCCGGTTTCTGACCAGTTAAGAGGCGTTCGACATTTTCGTCCATAGAGAACTTCGAAAGGATCCTTCCCCAAGCTGGCTTGATAACTATTTTTATAAGCAAACTCCGCGAATGGGAGGCAATTCTCCCAACTCATTCCGAATGAGATGACAGAAGCTCGGAGCATATCTTCCAGAATTTGATTGACTCCCTCTACCTGACCACTTGATTGAGGATGGAAGGCGGTACTAAAAGAGAGACGAGTTCCCATAGCATTTTGGAAACTTTCCCAAAATCGAGAGGTGAAGAGACTCCCACGGTCTGAGTTAATTTCCAATGGGACACCATGAAGAGACACTATTTGGGAGATGTATAAATCGGCTAGCTGGCTAGCGGTGATACTCTCACGAACAGGTAGAAAGTGGGCTACTTTGGAAAGACGGTCGATCACGACGAAGATGGCATTATTCCCTCTCTTGGTCCTGGGAAACCCAGTGATGAAATCCATACTGATTTTATCCCATTTCCATTCAGGAATGGCCAAAGGTTGAAGGGTGCCAGCAGGCCGTTGATGCTCTGCTTTAACACGACGACAAACGTCGCAATTAGCAATGTATTGAGCGAGTTATCTCTTCATCCTAGTCCACCAAAACCTCTGGCGTAGATCTTGATACATTTTAGTACTACCGGGATGAATGGTGAGAGGGGATTCATGAGCTTCCTTAAGGATCAGCCGCCTCAGGTTTCGTGCCTTTGGAACCACTAGGCGATTTCCAAAGTATACGACACCTTGATCATCAATGGAGAAACAATTCGCGACCCCTTTCTTAATGTTTCTCTTAATACGGGAGATTCCCGGATCTACCTTCTGTGCCTTGATAATCTGATCCGTAAGGGTAGGTTTCGCCACCAGGGTGGATAGGAATCCTCGAGGAACAATGTGAAGATTTAGCTTACGAAATTCCTCATGGAGAAGTGGTTGACTTTGTTGTAACATCAGGTTGTTACAATAGGACTTACAGCTTAGTGCATCAGCCATGACATTGGCTTTGCCCGGGGTGTAAGTTATTCCTAAGTCATAATCCTAGATCAACTCAACCCAACGTCTTTGCCTGAGATTCAAATCTGGTTGGGTGAAGATATATTTCACACTTTGGTGATCGGTGAAGATCTCGCAACGATTACCGAGGAGGTAATGTCGCCAAGTTTTAAGTGCATGGACTACAGCTGCAAGCTCTAGATCATGTGTGGGATAATTTTCCTCATGTGGGTGTAATTGCCGTGAAGCATAGGCAATTACCTGACGATCTTGCATGAGTATGCAACCTAGTCCTTGTCGTGAGGCGTCGCAATAGATAATAAAGTCCTTGGAGAAATCTGGTGGTACCAGTACAGGAGCAGATGTCAGGCGTCTTTTCAGTTCCTGAAAACTGAACTCGCACTGTGGAGTCCACTCGAACTTTTTATCTTTCTTGAGGAGTTCAGTTAGAGGTTTAGCAACCTTGGAGAAATTCTCGACGAAGCGGCGGCAATAGCTCGCTAAGCCAAGGAAGCTCCGAACTTGCTTGACCGTCTCAGGTGGAGTCCAATCAAGGACGGCTTGAACTCGCTCGGGATTGACAGCAATACCCTTACCAGAGATTACATGGCCTAGATAGGTCACTTCTGGCAACCAAAATTCACACTTGGAGAATTTGGCATAAAGGCGATGCTCTCGAAGTTTCATCAATACCAGCCTTAGATGTTCGGCATGTTCCTCTTCATTCTTGGAGTAGATGAGTATGTCATCGAGGTATACTACGACGAATTTATCCAAGTACTCCATGAAAACCAAGTTCATTAACCTAGAGAAGGTGGCTGGGGCATTGGTTAAACTGAAGGACATAACGGTGTACTCATATTGGCCATAACGAGTAACAAAGGCCGTTTTGGGAATGTCCCCGTTTCTGATTTTGATTTGATGGTAGCCCAACCTCAAATCCATCTTGGAAAAGACTGAGGATCCAGCGAGCTGATCATACAGATCGTTGATCCTGGGAAGCGGGTATTTGTTCTTGATAGTGACCAAGTTGACAGGTCGGTAATCTACAACCATTCGATCCATTCCATCCTTCTTCTTGACGAAGAGGATGGGGGAAGCCTAAGGAGAGGAACTAGGATGGATGAAACCCTTTTTCAAGGACTCATCAAGTTGGTTCTTAAGCTCGGCTAGTTCTAAGGGTGCCATCTTGTAGGGTCTTCTAGAAATTGGAACGGTTCCTGGAACAAGGTCTATCACAAACTCGACATTCCTGTCAGGTGGAACACCTGGCAGTTCTTCTGGAAAGACATCCGGAAAGTCTCGGACTACCGGAACATCCTCAAGGTCTGGAAGAGGGTTGGCATTTAGGGAGTAAAGCTGGCGCTTGGCCACTCGAGTTAAGACATTGACTGTCTTGCCCGATGGGTGAGTAAGTTGAACGGTTCTAGTGGCACAATCGATCTTAGCATAATGAGCTGACATCCAGTCCATACCCAAGATGATGTTTATGTCTGTGGACTTGAGAGCTATTAATGATGCAAGGAAGACAAGTCTATCGACAAGAATTTCGTTCCCATGGCTTACTCTAGAGGTTTGCCATTTGGAACCCGGAGTTTGAATTACCATGAAAGTGGGCATGTCACAGAATGTCGTGTTATGCAATCGAGCATAGTTCTCGGATATGAATGAATGAGATGCTCCAGTATCGAAAAGAACAGATGCCGGATGGCAGTTAACAAGGAGCATACCAAGAACGACGTTGGGATCCTCATGAGCCTCCTCGGCTGAAACATAGTTGACATGGCCACGGGCAGTGGTGACCGGCTTGGTGTAGAATGTCTTTCCCACGGGCTTACCACGGCCAACGGACTTTCCAGTATGAATGGGGTTGTTGTTCTGGGGACACTCTCGGCTATAGTGACCCGGCTCTCCACACTTAAAGCATGTCACCACATTGGGGCGTGGAGCAGCATTAGCAGCGGGGCCACCATAGGGCTTGGGCGGTGCAAATTGCTGGTTGGGACGAGGCGCCTCAAAGGATGGCCTCGGAATGAACCTGAGTGGCAGCGCCGTGCTTGGGATCCACACCCGGTGCTTCTGAGCTCCAGAGCCGAATGAAGAGCCAAAATCACGGGAGTGCTTGCGTGAAGCGTCATAATCAGTCTGGCCTGTCTCAGCACTAATGGCTTTATTGACCAACTTCTTAAAGGAGGTGCACTCGTGCAGACGAAGATCGCGGCGAAGCTCAGGGCTAAGTCCCTTGCGGAACCTTGCCTGCTTCTTAGCGTCAGTAGATACCTCTTCAGGGGCATAGCGTGCCAGATTCCCAAATTCACGACTATATGCATCCACAGTCAGTCTTCCTTGGGTGAAATTGCAGAACTCCTCCCACTTGCGATCCATGAGACCTTCTGGAATGTGATGCTCACGGAAACCCTCATTGAATTCAGCCCAAGTAGTAATTTGGCCGACCGGGTGCATAGCTTCAAAATTCTCCCACCAGAGGCTAGCAGGGCCTTCGAGGTGGTAGGCAGCGTAAGTAACCTTGTCGGCTTCGGCTACGTTGGCAGAACGTAGCTTCTGGGTAATGCTGCGAAGCCAGTCATCCGCGTCGAGGGGTTCGACGGAATGGTTAAACTTTGGTGGGTACAGCTTGATAAAGTCATTGATTGACACCAAGTCATTTCGTGGGTGGCGTGCAGTGTTCTGCTCAATCCGCTCTAGTAGGTGGTTAGTCTCACGCTTGTTTCTTTCCGCCTCCAGCGTTACTTCGGCCAGAGAAGGCGGGTGAGGCAGATTTTCACCCCTAGCTGCACTGGCTTCCCCCTGCTCCGAGGCAGCAGGGTTGCTACGGGTGTTGACCATCCTAGGAGAAAACAAGACAATGGTTTAGATAAGGATGGCTCAAACTTAGCAAGGAAGTGCAGTATGTAATGGATAACACGGAATGCAGAGATGTTCATCCGTATGTCATGGTAATATAAAACTGCCATATATATACCAATGGTCATACACATCATACATAGTTTAGTACAAGCCCAGGCTACAGTACAACTATGATGAAAGACGTTACATCTCATCGGAGGCATTCCAAGCTCCTATACATTATTTGTCTACACCTTCGGAATTGATTACACGCCAAGTCATATTCCACAAGTCACGCAGGACAGTGGAGATACAACTACTACAATACTAGTGGTACTAATACTAACTCAGACAGCTCCGTAGTAGTCCTCATAGAGGTCACCTCCATAGCCTGGAAGTTCAACGTGACCATCCGGGAACAGATGGTCCTGAGGAGCCTGTGGACCATAGGGACTAGGATGAGGTCTTGGACCAACAAACGGTGGCCTACGGGGACCACGGGGTGGGGTGATGCCTCCCACATCACGCCAATCCACCATGTCTGGCAGAGCAGATCTCACAGGATACAGATCCCTTGTATCCATACATCCAGCTTGCACCGCAGGTGCAAACCGAGTTAATGTGGCCCAATGATCAACACGGGTATTGAAAAGCTCCAGCCTCAAGGCCCGATTCTCTCGGTCCTTATCTTCGAGCATCTCAGCAGTGGTACGAGTTAATGAGTCCTCCTGAGTGGAGTCAGCATAGATAGCCTGAAGATACCCTTGCGCTCCCGGAAGTGAAGCTGGCATGTAACGGAAGTCGGTGTTCTGAAGCAGGCCAGTCCGGACTCGCATGATGGTCATCATGGAATAGGCAGCATCCTGCACAGCCATCTCAACAGTAACCCCGAGTCCATATGAATAGTGAAGGGGCTCGGTAGATCCAGGATAAGAAGGAAATATCTTGACGGTGCAGAAATATTGGCTTTGATTAAAGTCTCAGAATTGCTCTTCGACGGTGTATTCGGGATACCAACGGTAACCCGTCTCGATCATTACCCGGACTAACATAGCAGTATGACCGGGCACGTCGAGGCACCGGGTCAGGCGAACCACTTGGTTTTGAACACGGTTGGCCATCTGAAAGCACAACCACAATGCAAAGACATCAGAATTTCTAGGGAAAATTGGACAGCATAACAGCTGTAAATGCTCAGAACAAGATTTGAGACATCCACAACAGTTCGCAATACCACTCAACAACATCATATCAAGGTTCTGATCCAATTAGCAACATACTAAAAGTAGTAGAAACTGAACTGGGACTTGTAACAACAATCCTATAAGCTACTACGGATTAGTAACACGTGAACCTGATAGAAGAAGAGAGCCTAGTCCTTAACCCACGTTGAATGAGAAGAGAATGACTTAGATCAGAGGCATAGGGTAAAGGAGTAAAAGAGCCTTACGTTCCCTCCCACAATCAATTCCCCTACATATAACTAAAGCATTTCTAGACTCGACATCGACCAGTTTGGCTCAACGAACCTACAGGCAGTCCGGCTCTGATGCCAACGCTGTCAGGACCCCGATTCCAAGTCACATCGATCTAGCCAGTAACACCTCATATCACTTTGCGGCCTCACGCACGGTATCCCATGGGTGTCGCCTTACCATGGCCCAGGACCGTTTGCGCCTTTTGGCTCACGTATATGATAGTGTCGCTAGCATCCATATGACAGAGAACCCGGGCCGACATGGCTAGTCGTGAACCCAAAGCGGCACAGACCTATGGAGACAGGCATACATGAATCACATCGAGCATGTCGATCATCAGCAAGTGATTCCGGGCTGTAGCACTGGGCTAACAGGACTCCGGGGAACCTGGGCTGTAGCAGGCTAGGCAGGACTCTGGATATCACCGCGTGACATTTCCCCGAAGGGACAGACATAGGAATGAAGTGAAACACATGCCGGCCAGTCAAGTGTCCTGAACAGTAGTGCTGGGCTTGCAGGACTCCGGTGAACCGGGCTGTAGCAGACTACTATGGCTCGAGGAACACTAGACTACATTTCCCCATAAGAAAGGCTGCCAAGGATAAACAACTAGATTGTCGGATCCCACTCATACCAAGCATTTCAATCATACACACAATATGCCCGATATGAGTACATACAACATGGCATCACAACAAAACTCTACAACTCAAGTACTTTATTTAAAGGCTCCAGGGAGCCATACATAACAAGTTCATACAGATAGGGGTCACATGACCCGACACTCAAGTCATACAATCATACAAGCACATGCGGAAGCAGCTACTCTAAGTACAGACTCTAGAAAGAAAGAAGGCTTCTCGAAGCCTGTCTATCTACATAGGGCCCTCCATGGCCAGGATCACCACCTGGCTGGCAAGTCACTCGTCGATGTCAAGGTCGACGTAGAACCCATCGGAGGGGGCGGTGTTGTCGTCTGAAAACAGTAATTAAGCAAACATGAGTACAAAGGTACTCAGCAAGTCTTACATCGGAACCTAATATACATGCTCATTCTCAAGAAGGTGGTGGGGTTATTGCAGCAAGCTAGCTTTGACTCTTGGCTAAGCTGTCCTACGGAACTCCACTAGTAAAATAGTTTTCGCACATGAGTCCACTACTCACCAACACAATACTCCACCGGGGATCCTCCCTCGTCATCCTACGAGAGGGCCATCCTCGGTACTCACACTTATCTTGAGTCTTTTAGTAGTATCCATTAACTTGTCTATGAACTGTATAGGCAACCAAGTAGTCCTTTACCGCGGACGTGGCTATTCGAATAGTTTTATACCCTGCAGGGGTGTACTTCTTCATACACGCTTTCACCACTTACCGCCGTTTACACGACATGTACTCGGCAACCTTCAAGCAGAAGCCCAGCGAGGGTGTCGGCCACGGCCTACCTAAACACTCAAGTCTCTAGTCCAGGTTTATCGCCTATCCAGGTTCCATGCGCAGGGAGTCCGGCCGAGGTTTCCACTTACGGCCCCGAACGATGTGAACAGGGTTCCCGAGACACCAAACGGGTGACTCGGTACACCGTGCCACGGTGTATCTACTGCAACATAGCCCACCCCTAGGGTCAGCACTACGCACGGCCGCCAACACATAACCTACAAACACCAGAAACTATTTGCAACTCCTGGACAGAGTACTATGGTGATTAAGAAGCCGAGAGGGTCCATTTGTTTCGGGCCCAATGTACGGTAGTAACTGCATCTTAAATCACGCATACAGATCTTAGTTCTTATGGACGGCCTCAATGAAACAACCCACCATGTACTCCTACATGGCCTCTCATCGATACCTTTACCAAAACATGTTCAACACATCCCTCACATTACCGGCATAAGCATTTCACTCTAGCCCATCACCCAGATGAACCGGACCTGACACAACTCTAAGCATAGCAGGCATAGCAAGGTAGGAATCACATACATGACTCAATTAACTCCTACATATGCTAGTGGGTTTCATCTAGTTACTGTGGCAATGACAGGTCATGCAGAGGATAAGGGTTCAACTACCGTAGCACACAGCAGTTTGAATCGCGCTGTCTTAATGCAGTAAACAAGAGCAAAAGCGAGAACATGGGTTTGTATCAGAATGATCAATGGGTTGCTTGCCTGATGGAGTGGTAGTGGGATAGTGCCCTTCAGTTGGATACTCGTGAATATCCTCGGAGGCAGAACCTACCACGAAGAACACATCGGAACACAATCAATCACATGACGATATGCAACAATATGATGCATGCTATGACATGGCAATATGAATGTGTCTTGGCCTAATGCAAGCTAAAACAGAAGGGGATAAACTCATTTGAATCAAAGATTCAATTATTAGCTCACTAAACATGGCCTTAATAGTGCATTACCTTATTCTGCTTAAACAGCAAGGTAAACTTGTTTTGTCATGCATGAAACCATTATAGATGGATAGATTGAATTTTTCTGATCATTTTTCATATATAAATCTTTACATTTGGAGCTATGGTTGATTTTCTTTGATTTTTAGAAGTTTTGATTATTTTCTGGAATTTCCTGTATAAGAATAATACCAGTAATTTAATTACCGCATCAGCATTACGTCAGGGTGACATCAGTGGTCAACGGGGACGTCCAGTTCAAACCTGACTGGTGGGTCCCGCGTGTCAGTAGTTAATTAAACTAATTATTTTTAGTTAAAACTAATTTGATTTAGTTAGCAGGGGGGCCCATTTGTCATTGACTCAGGGGAGTCAAACTGGGGTCAAACCCCTGGTTAGCGGGGCTAATCCCGCCGGCGTTGAGTCGCCGGCGAGGCCGAGACGGCGGAGGGCTTCGGATTTGGTCCTGCGGTGACGAAATTGATGGCGGAGACGTGCTACGCGTAGCTGGGGCTCGCGCGCATCTAGTGGGGCAAGTGGGAGGAGCTGGGGTGGAGCGAGCACGCCGGAATCGAGCTTGTGGCGGCGGCCGGAGTTCGGATGGGGTTGGGTTCGACACTACAGTCCACGGGAGAAGGAGCTGGTGGTGGCTACGGGCTCCTGGTGCTGCGCTGAGCACAACGGCGAGCTTGGCTTCGAGCCACTGTGGCTCTGGCCACGACGGCGCCATGGCCGGCGGCGGGGAACTTTCGGGTGCGGTGGAAATGGCGACTACAGAGGCCAAACGAGCACGGGAGCTAGGGGAAGAGGAAGAGGAGATCACAGCGGGGTCGGAGAGGGGGTCAGCGAGCTCGGGGAGGTCCTGGCGGCGGCGAATCGACCGGAGACGGCTCGGGTGCCCGAGGTCGAAGACAAGGGCGAAGATGGCGTTCGGCGGCGTTTGGAGTCGCGTGGGTCGGCGGAGAGGTCCAGGGCGACGAGGCGGAGCTATTGGGCTCGTCAGAGGGGCGAGGGGGTGGCTCTGGTGGCGTCTACGGTGAACGGCGGCGAGGAACGCGCTCGGCCATCACAGGAGAGAGTGAGGGAGACGAGGGGGAGAGTGAGGGAGGATGAGAGGGGGACGTGGGGGTCGTGTGGCATCCCTGGACGTCTCCAGGGCGTCGGTAGAAGCAGGAGGTGGCCGGCGTGTGGCCGCGGGCGCCAGCCACGCGCTCCTCGTCCTTCTGGCGGGAGGAGGACGACGACTGGCAAGCCAGTCGGCTGGGCCGAGCCAGGTGGGCTGGGCCAGCACAGGTAAGGCCCAGGTGGGCTTCCCTCTCTCTCTTTTTTTGATTTGTTTCTATTTTTTCTATTTAACTGCAACTGTTGGGCTTTATTAAAAATACTAAAACGTTTCCAAAAATCCTGAAAATAATTGTGGGCTCTGTGTAGAATATATCCAACAACAAGCATTTATTTCCAGAATTATTTGAGCATTTAAATTATTTTATAGCATTTAAATGCCCAAATTCAAATACTTATGATTTAATTCAATGACCTTCTGTTGACCTAGAAAATTGTGCACCAATTTTGCCAGAGGTTCTAACCCAAGACAAAGAGGGTGAACTTTTTAGAAGGGCATTTCAGGTTCATTGAAAATAATTTTAGTAAACCCTAGTTGTTTCCAGGGGGGTGTTGGGGGTTTCTGCCTTCCCCATTTCAAACTTAAAAGGAAATTAAACATGATGCACACTCTAATGCATGAACTAGCTAGGGTGTGACAACTCACCCCACTCAAAAGAATCTCGTCTCGAGATTTAGGATCCTCTGGAAAGAAGGTGGGGTACTCAAGTCGAAGACGATCCTCCCTTTCCCAAGTGGCTTCTTTCTCGGAATGGTGTGACCATTGAACCTTGAGAAACTTGATATTACGATGTCGAGTGGTACGCTCGTCTTGATCAAGGATACGAACGGGATATTCCCGATATGAGATGTTATCTTGTAGATCAAGCGTTTCGTGGTCCACTCCACGGATAGGATCCGCGAAGCAACGCCTGAGTTGTGAAACGTGGAAGACATCATGAACTCTGGAAAGATGCGGAGGTAGTTCCAATTGGTAGGCAACTTCTCCTCGTTTGGCAAGAATGCGAAAGGGTCCAATGTAACGAGGAGCCAATTTGCCTTTGATACCGAAACGATGGGTTCCCTTTAATGGAGTAACCCGAAGGTAAGCCTTCTCGTCGACTTCATAAGTCATAGGCTTATGTTTACGATCATATTGACTCTTTTGACGAGATTGGGCTGTTTTCAATTTCTCACGAATAACACGAACCTGCTCTTCTGCTTCCTGAATCATATCCGGGCCAAAGAGTTGTCTTTCCCCGGTTTCTGACCAGTTAAGAGGCGTTTGACATTTTCGTCCATAGAGAACTTCGAAAGGAGCCTTGCCCAAGCTGGCTTGATAACTATTGTTATAAGCAAACTCCGCGAATGGGAGGCAATTCTCCCAACTCATTCCGAATGAGATGACAGAAGCTCGGAGCATATCTTCCAGAATTTGATTGACTCCCTCTACCTGACCACTTGATTGAGGATGGAAGGCGGTACTAAAAGAGAGACGAGTTCCCATAGCATTTTGGAAACTTTCCCAAAATCGAGAGGTGAAGAGACTCCCACGGTCTGAGTTAATTTCCAATGGGACACCATGAAGAGACACTATTTGGGAGATGTATAAATCGGCTAGCTGGCTAGCGGTGATACTCTCACGAGCAGGTAGAAAGTGGGCTACTTTGGAAAGACGGTCGATCATGACGAAGATGGCATTATTCCCTCTCTTGGTCCTGGGAAACCCAGTGATGAAATCCATACTGATTTTATCCCATTTCCATTCAGGAATGGCCAAAGGTTGAAGGGTGCCAGCAGGCCGTTGATGCTCTGCTTTAACACGACAACAAACGTCGCAATTAGCAATGTATTGAGCGATTTATCTCTTCATCCTAGTCCACCAAAACCTTTGGCGTAGGTCTTGATACATTTTAGTACTACCGGGATGAATGGTGAGAGGGGATTCATGAGCTTCCTTAAGGATCAGCCGCCTCAGGTTTCGTGCCTTTGGAACCACTAGGCGATTTCCAAAGTATACGACACCTTGATCATCAATGGAGAAACAATTCGCGACCCCTTTCTTAATGTTTCTCTTAATACGGGAGATTCCCGGATCTACCTTCTGTGCCTTGATGATCTGATCCGTAAGGGTAGGTTTCGCCACCAGGGTGGATAGGAATCCTCGAGGAACAATGTGAAGATTTAGCTTACGAAATTCCTCATGGAGAAGTGGTTGACTTTGTTGTAACATCAGGTTGTTACAATAGGACTTACGGCTTAGTGCATCAGCCATGACATTGGCTTTGCCAGGGGTTTAAGTTATTCCTAAGTCGTAATCCTAGATCAACTCAACCCAACGTCTTTGCCTGTGATTCAAATCTGGTTGGGTGAAGATATATTTCAAACTTTGGTGATCGGTGAAGATCTCGCAACGATTACCGAGGAGGTAATGTCGCCAAGTTTTAAGTGCATGGACTACAGCTTCAAGCTCTAGATCATGTGTGGGATAATTTTCCTCATGTGGGTGTAATTGCCGTGAAGCATAGGCAATTACCTGACGATCTTGCATGAGTATGCAACCTAGTCCTTGTCGTGAGGCGTCGCAATAGATAATAAAGTCCTTGGAGAAATCTGGTGGTACTAGTACGGGAGCAGATGTCAGGCGTCTTTTCAGTTCCTGAAAACTGAACTCGCACTGTGGAGTCCACTCGAACTTTTTATCTTTCTTGAGGAGTTCAGTTAGAGGTTTAGCAACCTTGGAGAAATTCTCGACGAAGCGGCAGCAATAGCTCGCTAAGCCAAGGAAGCTCCGAACTTGCTTGACCGTCTCAGGTGGAGTCCAGTCAAGGACGGCTTGAACTCGCTCGGGATTGACAGCAATACCCTTACCAGAGATTACATGGCCTAGATAGGTCACTTCTGGCAACCAAAATACACTTGGAGAATTTGGCATAAAGGCGATGCTCTCGAAGTTTCATCAATACCAGCCTTAGATGTTCGGCATGTTCCTCTTCATTCTTCGAGTAGATGAGTATGTCATCGAGGTATACTACGACGAATTTATCCAAGTACTCCATGAAAACCGAGTTCATTAACCGAGAGAAGGTGGCTGGGGCATTGGTTAAACTGAAGGACATAACGTTGTACTCATATTGGCCATAACGAGTAACAAAGGCCGTTTTGGGAATGTCCCCATTTCTGATTTTGATTTGATGGTAGCCCAACCTCAAATCCATCTTGGAAAAGACTGTGGATCCAGTGAGCTGATCATACACATCGTTGATCCTGGGAAGCGGGTATTTGTTCTTTATAGTGACCAAGTTGACAGGTCGGTAATCTACAACCATTCGATCCATTCCATCCTTCTTCTTGACGAAGAGGACGGGGCAAGCCCAAGGAGAGGAACTAGGACGGATGAAACCCTTTTTCAAGGACTCATCGAGTTGGTTCTTAAGCTCGGCTAGTTCTAAGTTTGCCATCTTGTAGGGTCTTCTAGAAATTGGAACGGTTCCTGGAACAAGGTCTATCACAAACTCGACATCCCTGTCAGGTGGAACACCTGGCAGTTCTTCTGGAAAGACATCCGGAAAGTCTCGGACTACCGGAACATCCTCAAGGTCTGGAAGAGGGTTGGCATTTAGGGAGTAAAGCTGGCGCTTGGCCACTCGAGTTAAGACATTGACTGTCTTGCCCGATGGGTGAGTAAGTTGAACGGTTCTAGTGGCACAATCGATCTTAGCATAATAAGCTGACATCCAGTCCATACCCAAGATGATGTTTATGTCTGTGGACTTGAGAGCTATTAATGATGCAAGGTAGACAAGTCTATCGACAAGAATTTCGTTCCCATGGCTTACTCTAGAGGTTTGCCATTTGGAACCGGAGTTTGAATTACCATGAAAGTGGGCATGTCACAGAATGTCGTGTTATGCAATCGAGCATAGTTCTCGGATATGAATGAATGAGATGCTCCAGTATCGAAAAGAACAGATGCCGGATGGCAGTTAACAAGGAGCGTACCAAGAACGGCGTTGGGATCCTCATGAGCCTCCTCGGCTGAAACATAGTTGACATGGCCACGGGCAGTGGTGACCGGCTTGGCGTAGAATGTCTTTCCCACGGGCTTACCACGGCCAACGGACTTTCCAGTCTGAATGGGGTTGTTGTTCTGGGGACACTCTCGGCTATAGTGACCCGGCTCTCCACACTTAAAGCATGTCACCACATTGGGGCGTGGAGCAGCATTAGCAGCGGGGCCACCATAGGGCTTGGGCGGTGCAAATTGCTGGTTGGGACGAGGCGCCTCAAAGGATGGCCTCGGAATGAACCTGGGTGGCAGCGCCGTGCTTGGGATCCACACCCGGCGCTTCTGAGCTCCAGAGCCGGATGAAGAGCCAAAATCACGGGAGTGCTTGCGTGAAGCGTCATAATCAGTCTGGCCTGTCTCAGCACTGATGGCTTTATTGACCAACTTCTGAAAGGAGGTGCACTCGTGCAGACGAAGATCACGGCGAAGCTCAGGGCTAAGTCCCTTGCGGAACCTTGCCTGCTTCTTAGCGTCAGTAGATACCTCTTCAGGGGCATAGCGTGCCAGATTCCCAAATTCACGACTATATGCATCCACAGTCAGTCTTCCTTGGGTGAAATTGCAGAACTCCTCCCTCTTGCGACCATGAGACCTTCCGGAATGTGATGCTCACGGAAAGCCTCATTGAATTCAGCCCAAGTAGTAATTTGGCCGACCGGGCGCATAGCTTCAAAATTCTCCCACTAGAGGCTAGCAGGGCCTTCGAGGTGGTAGGCAGCGTAAGTAACCTTGTCGGCTTCGGCTACGTTGGCAGAACGTAGCTTGTGGGTAATGCTGCGAAGCCAGTCATCCGCGTCAAGGGGTTCGACGGAATGGTTAAACTTTGGTGGGTACAGCTTGATAAAGTCATTGATTGACACCAAGTCATTTCGTGGGTGGCGTGCAGTGTTCTGCTCAATCCGCTCTAGTAGGCGGTTAGTCTCACGCTTGTTTCTTTCCGCCTCCAGCATTACTTCGGCCAGAGAAGGCGGGTGAGGCAGATTTTCACCCCTAGCTGCACTGGCTTCCCCCTGCTCCGAGGCAGCAGGGTTGCTGCGGGTGTTGACCATCCTAGGAGAAAACAAGACAATGGTTTAGATAAGGATGGCTCAAACTTAGCAAGGAAGTGCAGTATGTAATGGATAACACGGAATGCAGAGATGTTCATTCGTATGTCATGGTAATATAAAACTGCCATATATATACCAACGGTCATACACATCATACATAGTTTAGTACAAGCCCAGGCTATAGTACAACTATGATGAAAGACGTTACATCTCATCAGAGGCATTCCAAGCTCCTATACATTATTTGTCTACACCTTCGGAATTGATTACACGCCAAGTCATATTCCACAAGTCACGCAGGACAGTGGAGATACAACTACTACAATACTAGTGGTACTAATACTAACTCAGACAGCTCCGTAGTAGTCCTCATAGAGGTCACCTCCATAGCCTGGAAGTTCAACGTGACCATCCGGGAACAGATGGTCCTGAGGAGCCTGTGGACCATAGGGACTAGGATGAGGTCTTGGACCAACAAACTGTGGCCTGCGGGGACCACGGGGTGGGGTGATGCCTCCCACATCACGCCAATCCACCATGTCTGGCAGAGCAGATCTCATAGGATACAGATCCCTTGTATCCATAAATCCAGCTTGCACCGCAGGTGCAAACCGAGTCAATGTGGCCCAATGATCAACACGGGTATTGAAAAGCTCCAGCCTCAAGGCCCGATTCTCTCGGTCCTTATCTTCGAGCATCTCGGCAGTGGTACGAGTTAATGAGTCCTCCTGAGTGGAGTCAGCATAGATAGCCTGAAGATACCCTTGCGCTCCCGGAAGTGAAGCTGGCATGTAACGGAAGTCGGTGTTCCGAAGCAGGCCAGTCCGGACTCGCATGATGGTCATCATGGAATAGGCAGCATCCTGCATAGCCATCTCAACAGTAACCCCGAATCCATATGAATAGTGAAGGGGCTCGGTAGATCCAGGATAAGAAGGAAATATCCTGATGGTGCAGAAATATTGGCTTTGATTAAAGTCTCGGAATTGCTCTTCGACGGTGTATTCGGGATACCAACGGTAACCCGTCTCGATCATTACCCGGACTAACATAGCAGTATGACCGGGCACGTCGAGGCACCGGGTCAGGCGAACCACTTGGTTTTGAACACGGTTGGCCATCTGAAAGCACAACCACAATGCAAAGACATCAGAATTTCTAGGGAAAATTGGACAGCATAACAGCTGTAAATGCTCAGAAAAAGATTTGAGACATCCACAATAGTTCGCAATACCACTCAAGAACATCATATCAAGGTTCTGATCCAATTAGCAACATACTAAAAGTAGTAGAAACTAAACTGGGACTTGTAACAACAATCCTATAAGCTACTACGGATTAGTAACACGTGAACCTGATAGAAGAAGAGATCCTAGTCCTTAACCACGTTGAATGAGAAGAGAATGACTTAGATCAGAGGCATAGGGTAAAGGAGTAAAAGAGCCTTACGTTCCCTCCCACAATCAATTCCCCTACATATAACTAAAGCATTTCTAGACTCGACATCGACCAGTTTGGCTCAACGAACCTACAAGCAGTCCGTCTCTGATGCCAACGCTGTCAGGACCCCGATTCCAAGTCACATCGATCTAGCGGTAACACCTCATATCACTTTGCGGCCTCACGCACGGTATCCCACGGGTGTCGCCTTACCATGGCCCAGGACCGTTTGCGCCTTTTGGCTCACGTATATGATAGTGTCGCTAGCATCCATATGACAGAGAACCCGGGCCGACATGGCTAGTCGTGAACCCAAAGCGGCACAGACCTATGGAGACAGGCATACATGAATCACATCGAGCATGTCGGTCATCAGCAAGTGATTCCGGGCTGTAGCACTGGGCTAACAGGACTCCGGGGAACCTGGGCTGTAGCAGGCTAGGCAGGACTCTGGATATCACCGCGTGAAATTTCCCCGAAGGGACAGACATAGGAATGAAGTGAAGCACATGCCGGCCAGTCAAGTGTCCTGAACAGTAGTGCTGGGCTAGCAGGACTCCGCTGAACCGGGCTGTAGCAGACTACTATGGCTCGAGGAACACTAGACTACATTTCCCCATAAGAAAGGCTGCCAAGGATAAACAACTAGATTGTCGGATCCCGCTCATACCAAGCATTTCAATCATACACACAATATGCCCGATATGAGTACATACAACATGGCATCACAACGAAACTCTACAACTCAAGTACTTTATTTAAAGGCTCCAGGGAGCCATACATAACAAGTTCATACAGATAGGGGTCACATGACCCGACAGTCAAGTCATACAATCATACAAGCACATGCGGAAGCAACTAGTCTGAGTACAGACTCTAGAAAGAAAGAAGGCTTCTCGAAGCCTGTCTATCTACATAGGGCCCTCCATGGCCAGGATCACTACCTGGGTGGCAAGTCACTCGTCGATGTCAAGGTCGACGTAGAACCCATCGGAGGGGGCGGTGTTGTCGTCTGAAAACAGTAATTAAGCAAACATGAGTACAAAGGTACTCAGCAAGTCTTACATCAGAACCTAATATACATGCTCATTCTCAAGAAGGTGGTGGGGTTATTGCAGCAAGCTAGCTTTGACTCTTGGCTAAGCTGTCCTACGGAACTCCACTAGTAAAATAGTTTTCGCACATGAGTCCACTACTCACCAACACAATACTCCAGCGGGGATCCTCCCTCGTCATCCTACGAGAGGGCCATCCTCAGTACTCACACTTATGTTGAGTCTTTTAGTAGTATCCATTAACTTGTCTATGAACTGTATAGGCAACCAAGTAGTCCTTTACCGCGGACGCGGCTATTCGAATAGTTTTATACCCTGCAGGGGTGTACTTCTTCATACATGCTTTCACCACTTACCGCCATTTACACGACATGTACTCGGCAACCTTCAAGCGGAAGCCCAGCGAGGGTGTCAGCCACAGCCTACCTAAACACTTAAGTCTCTAGTCCAGGTTTATCGCCTATCCAGGTTCCATCTGCAGGGAGTCCGGCCGAGGTTTCCACCTACGGCCCCGAACGATGTGAACAGAGTTCCCGAGACACCAAACGGGTGACTCGGTACACCGTGCCACGGTGTATCTACTGCAACATAGCCCACCCCTAGGGTCAGCACTACGCACGGCCGCCAACACATAACCTACAAACACCAGAAACTATTTGCAACTCCTGGACAGAGTACTAGGGTGATTAAGAAGCCGAGAGGGTCCATTTGTTTTGGGCCCAATGTACGGTAGTAACTACATCTTAAATCACACATACAGATCTCAGTTCTTATGGACGGCCTCAATGAAACAACCCACCATGTACTCCTACACGGTCTCTCATCGATACCTTTACCAAAACATGTTCAACACATCCCTCACATTACCGGCATAAGCATTTCACTCTAGCCCATCACCCAGATGAACCAGACCTGACACAACTCTAAGCATAGCAAGGTAGGAATCACATACAAGGCTCAATCAACTCCTACACATGCTAGTGGGTTTCATCTAGTTACTATGGCAATGACAGGTCATGCAGAGGATAAGGGTTCAACTATCGTAGCACACAGCAGTTTGAATCGTGCTGTCTTAATGCAGTAAACAAGAGCAAAAGCGAGAACATGGGTTTGTATCGGAATGATCAATGGGTTGCTTGCCTGATGGAGTGGTAGTGGGATACTGCCCTTTAGTTGGATAATCGTGAATATCCTTGGAGGCAGAACCTACCACGAAGAACACATCGGAACACAATCAATCACATGACGATATGCAACAATATGATGCATGCTATGACATGGCAATATGAATGTGTCTTGGCCTAATGCAAGGTAAAACAGAAGGGGATGAACTCATTTGAATCAAAGATTCAATTATTAGCTCATTAAACAAGGCCTTAATAGTGCATTACCTTATTCTGCTTAAACAGCAAGGTAAACTTGTTTTGTCATGCATGAAACCATTACAGATGGATAGATTGAATTTTTCTGATCATTTTTCATATATAAATCTTTACATTTGGAGCTATGGTTGATTTTCTATGATTTTTAGAAGTTTTGATTATTTTCTGGAATTTCCTGTATAAGAATAGTTCCAGTAATTTAATTACTGCGTCAGCATTACGTCAGGGTGACGTCAGTGGTCAACGGGGACGTCCAGGTCAAACCTGACTGGTGGGTCCCGCGTGTCAGAAGTTAATTAAACTAATTATTTTTAGTTAAAACTAATTTGATTTAGTTAGCAGGGGGGCCCACTTGTCATTGACTCAGGGGAGTCAAACTGGGGTCAAACCCCTGGTCAGCGGGGCTAATCCCGCCAGCGTTGAGTCACCGGCGAGGCCGAGACGGCGGAGGGCTTCGGATTTGGTCCTTCGGCGACCAAATCGACGGCGGGGACGTGCTACGCGTAGCTGGGGCTCGCGTGCATCTAGTGGGGCAAGTGGGAGGAGCTGGGGTGGAGCGAGCTCGCCGGAATCGAGCTCGTGGCGGCGGCCGGAGTTCGGACGGGGTTGGGTTCGACGCTACGGTGCACGGGAGAAGGAGCTGGTGGTGTCTACGGGCTCCTGGTGCTGCGCTGAGCACAACGGCGAGCTTGGCTTCGAGCCACTGTGGCTCTGGCCACGACGGCGCCATGGCCGGCGGCGGGGAACTTTCGGGTGCGGTGGAAATGGCGACTATAGAGGCCAAACGAGCACGGGAGCTAGGGGAAGAGGAAGAGGAGCTCACAGCGGGGTCGGAGAGGGGGTCAGCGAGCTCGGGGAGGTCCTGGCGGCGGCGAATCGACCGGAGACGGCTTGGGTGCCCGAGGTCGAAGACGAGGGCGAAGACGGCGTTCGGCGGCGTTTGGAGTCGTGTGGGTCGGCAGAGAGGTCCAGGGAGACGAGGCGGAGCTATTGGGCTCGTCGAAGGGGCGAGGTGGTGGCTCTGGTGGCGTCTACGGCGAACGGCGGTGAGGAACGCGCTCGGCCATCGTGGGAGAGAGTGAGGGAGACGAGGGGGAGAGTGAGGGAGGATGAGAGGGGGACGTGGGGGTCACGTGGCATCCCTGGACGTCTCCAGGGCGTCGACAGAAGCAGGAGGTGGTCGGCGTGTGGCCGCGGGCGCCGGCCACGCGCTCCTCTTCCTTTTGGCGGGAGGAGGACGACGACTGGCAAGCCAGTCGGCTGGGCCGAGCCAGGTGGGCTGGGCCAGCACAGGTAAGGCCCAGGTGGGCTTCCCTCTCTCTCTTTTTTTGATTTGTTTCTGTTTTTTCTATTTAACTACAACTGTTGGGCTTTATTAAAAATACTAAAACGTTTCCAAAAATCCTGAAAATAATTGTGGGCTCTGTTTAGAATATATCCAACAGCAAGCATTTATTTCCAGAATTATTTGAGCATTTAAATTATTTTATGGCATTTAAATGCCAAATTCAAATACTTATGATTTAATTCAATGACCTTCTGTTGACCTAGAAAATTGTGCACCAATTTTGCCAGAGGTTCTAACCCAAGACAAAGAGGGTGAACTTTTTAGAAGGGCATTTCAGGTTCATTGAAAATAATTTTAGTAAACCCTAATTCTTTCCAGGGGGGTTTTGGGGGTTTCTGCCTTCCCCATTTCAAACTTAAAAGGAAATTAAACATGATGCACACTCTAATGCTTGAACTAGCTAGGTTGTGACAATCCCTTTTTTTAATTTTTGTTCTGAGGGGGTGGGACCCCCTAGTCAGTGGCCTAGAGGGCCACCGTGGGGCGGTTGCTAGCGGGCGCTGGGGCACTAGCCCGTTTGGGTTACGGGCTTGCCTGTGTGGGCGCAGCGCCGGCGGCCAAGTGTCCGTCCGGAGGCGCCGACCGGACCGGCGA
>NC_057800.1:90871020-90875991 GCF_018294505.1 Triticum aestivum
TGGGGTGGGCCGGCATGGCGGCTCGGTGGTTAGAGGCCGAAGTGGGGGGGCGCGGTGGCCAGCTAGGCCAGTCAGCCGAGTTGAGGGGGGGGGGCTTTCTCTTTTTCTTTTGTTTTCTGTATTCTTTTCTTTATCTATTTTGTTTTCTATTTTATTCTTTTAATTTTTGTTTTATAAAATATAAATACAACTCTAAATTAATGTTATAACTTATTCTACTGCCCCCAAAAGTTTGACACCTAAATAAAATAGTTTGCATTATTATAATTTTTAAAAGGCATTTAATTAATTGTCATAGCTGCTGCTTTAATTACTTTAGAGCCTTTAAACATTTTATAAAAGTGTGGTTTCTCCACTAGTATTATCCATGATTTATTTGACACATTTTGGACATTTTAGTTTTATGTTTCAAAACTTTTATTGTTTGCCTGATTTTGAATTTGAATTTGAATCGGTTTCGAACTAACTCGAGTTTATCAACAGTAACCGAGGTGACGTGGCATCATTAACGTAGGTTTACTGTAGCTTAACTATTGGGGCATCACAAATCTCCTCCACTACAAGAAATCTTGTCCCGAGATTTAGGAGGGAAGTAAAGGGGGAAGGTTCGGGTTACGAAATTCTAGGGAGTGTTCTTGGTCTTGGTTGTTCTTCTCCAGATTTTTCCATGACCATGCCGAATGGCTGATGCACGGGAAGAGTAATTGAATGTACTAAAATTGTTGACAAATTTAACATGTAATAAAAAATGATGTCATGATATGATTCACATATAAGATGACTGGCTAACTGGGTGGCATTGCAAAAATCACATATGTGATGCCTGGCTAAACAAGATGGCATTGCATGATTCACATATATGATAAATAAACTAAACAGATGGCATTGACACAAAACATGTCTAAACTAAGCAGATGGCATCTTTGATGTATACAGTAAGCAATGCAAGGCACCATATGCATGATATTACCAACATCAGCATGCCAAGTTAGAGCGAAGACCTCATGCGGTAAATAGGAGTGGTCTTCTGCTTCTGAATCCCCCTCAGAACAGTTATCTTCCTCTTAATTATGATCTGAAATGGGTGGAGGGGGGCCTGCCTTCGCGCCCACCATGGAGCGACGTCTGCATGAAATTTTATTGCCACGCAAGGCTCGTCTCTTTTGCTCTACATGTTCAGTTCCATTGTGTACAACAACTGACATGCGTATGAATAAAACATAGTGAGATTATGTAAGGAGTGCATGCACAAATCCAGAGTGATGGTAGCAAACTGTGGATAGACCCAAAACCAATGATAGTAGGCAAATAATAGCTTTAGTTAGAAAATACAGATAATGGCTCCTTTAATGTTTGTTTGCACCCAACATGAAACTCATAGTAGACACCCGAGATTAACGAGATAGTAGACAGATAGTACTGATTGCTGCCCCAATATGTACCCCACAACCATTTAAAAACTCAAGTTTCAACATAAGTTTGGACCTGACTCGGAGTCTAATAGGTGAACACGACGATAAAGTAGCATGTCATCATATTAAGCAATGCATAATGTAAGCAGTCACGGAAGAGTGTGACCTCTCTTGCGGACCCGTGTAGTCCTCATGGTCATCTGCTCAGTTGATGATGGTAATGTAGTTGTCGTGGCTGCCGGCGGCGGGGAAGAAGATCTGAGGTGGCGAAAGACAGTCTAGAGAGCGGATGCCTGCTGTGGTGAACCCTTCCGTCATTTGAGCAGCTGAGCTAGGGTGGAACACAGCACCACAGGAGCAGGACAAACCACACAAGGTTTTCTTTGACACATATCTGTAACAGAAGTAATTGTGTAAGGGCTTGTTTGAATTTCAGGATTCTAACAATGTAGGGATAGGAAATAGACAGGAATACGATAGGAATGCATGTGCAAAACAGAGAATTTAAAAACACAGGATTTCTGCCAATCTGGGTGTTTGGTTCACAAGAATTGGAAGAACACAGGATGCAAAGAAGCATATGTTGGAAATATGCCCTAGAGACAATAATAAATTAGTTATTATTATATATATTCCATTGTTCATGATAATCATTTATTATCCATGCTAGAATTGTATTGCTAGGAAACTCAGATACATGTGTGGATACATAGACAACACCATGTCCGTAGTAAGCCTCTAGTTGACTACCTCGTTGATCAATAGATGGTTACGGTTTCCTGACCATGGACATTGGATGTCGTTGATAACGGGATCACATCATTAGGAGAATGATGTGATGGACAAGACCCAATCCTAAGCCTAGCACAAAGATCGTGTAGTTCGTATGCTAAAGCTTTTCTAATGTCAAGTATCATTTCCTTAGACCATGAGATTGTGCAACTCCCGGATACCGTAGGAGTGCTTTGGGTGTGCCAAACGTCACAACGTAACTGGGTGGCTATAAAGGTACACTACAGGTATCTCCGGAAGTGTCTGTTGGGTTGGCACGAATCGAGACTGGGATTTGTCACTCCGTGTAAACGGAGAGGTATCTCTGGGCCCACTCGGTAGGACATCATCATAATGTGCACAATGTGACCAAGGGGTTGATCATGGGATGATGTGTTACGGAACGAGTAAAGAGACTTGCCGGTAACGAGATTGAACAAGGTATTGGGATACCGACGATCGAATCTCGGGCAAGTATCGTACCGCTAGACAAAGGGAATTGAATACGGGATTGATTGAATCCTCGACATCGTGGTTCATCCGATGAGATCATCGTGGAACATGTGGGAGCTAACATGGGTATCCAGATCCCGCTGTTGGTTATTGGCCGGAGAGGTGTCTCAGTCATGTCTGCATGGTTCCCGAACCCGTAGGGTCTACACACTTAAGGTTCGATGACGTTAGGGTTATAGGGAATAGATATACGTGGTTACTGAATGTTGTTCCGAGTCCCGGATGAGATCCTGGACATCACGAGGAGTTCCGGAATGGTCCGGAGGTAAAGATTTATATATGGGAAGTCCTGTTTTGGTCACCGGAAAAGTTTCGGGTGCTATCGATAACGTACCGGGACCACTGGGAGGGTCCCGGGGGTCCACCAGGTGGGGCTACCTGCCCCAGAGGGCTGCGTGGGCCAAGTGTGAAGGGGGACCAGCCCCAGGTGGGCTGGTGCACGCCCCACCAGGGCCCAAGGCGAAGAGAGAAGGGAAAAGGGGGAAACCCTAGGCTCAGATGGGCCTAAGGCCCACCTAGTGGTGCGCCCCCCTCTCTCCCCCCTTGGCCGCCCCCTAGATGGGATCTAGGGCTGGCCGCCACCCCTAGGGGTGGAAACCTAGGTGGGGGCACAGCCCCTCCCTTTCCCCTATATATAGTGGGGGTTTTGGGCTGCCATAGAGACGAGAACATCTCCTTCTTGGCACAGCCCTACCCCTCTCCCTCCTCGTCTCTTGCGGTGCTTGGCGAAGCCCTGCTGAAGTACCACACTCCTCCACCACCACCACGCCATCGTGCTACTGCTGGATGGAGTCTTCCCAACCTCTCCTTCTCCCCTTGCTAGATCAAGGCGTAGGAGACGTCACCGTGCTGTACGTGTGTTGAACACGAAGGTGCCGTCCGTTCGGCACTAGGATCATCGGTGATTTGGATCACCACGAGTACGACTCCATCAACCCCATTCACTTGAACGCTTCCGCTTAGCGATCTACAAGGGTATATAGATGCACTCTCCTTCCCTCGTTGCTAGATTACTCCATAGATTGATCTTGGTGATGCGTAGAAAACTTTGAATTTCTGCTACGTTCCCCAACAGCATGGTGAGATTAAGTCAAACCACAAGAAAATGTACAATTATAATGCTATTATGCTACTATCTCTTAGTCTTGTGCTTCATGAATAGGAATTTGAAAAGGAGGACAAGTGGAAATTAAAATTCCTACGGTTTTTCTTTCAAGGAGACACTAAAGGAACAAATCCTACAGTTTTCCTTTGCTCCATTCCTTTGCACCAAATTCATGAAAAGTAGTACCATAGGAAATTTTCCAATTCCTATGTTTTTCATTCACTTTTCCTTTCAAGCACTGGCGATTCTAGTAGGCAGGCTTGAGCAAGGAAAAACCTACACTAAAAAAATGTTTTTGTGCTACTTCTATTATTTTGGACCCAGACCACTGCCCTACTAGCTCAGCTCCTAGGGCCATCGACAAATGCACAGCTCAAACGCGCAGAGATAAATAATGATGGCGTTCAAGAAAGTCCATCACGGATAGCTAAGTTTCCTGGTACCTCACTGCTTGTCATATAGTAGGATAAAATAATCGTATTTCCCGTTACTCCATGTGCTCAGTGGACAATATATATAACATGTAGAGTAAAAAAGAGATGCAACAAGTGTACAACCTCTTTGGCAAATCCATGTCGATCTCAGCATGATTGGGTTGGCCGGTGAGGATGCTCCGGCTAACTTGGCTGTCGGAGGAGGGGAAGAAAATCTTAGGCATCTGGAGATGGAGCCCGAGGTACTGCTCCACTGTGATGGAGGGTTTCGTCCTTGGAGCAGCTCCAGTGAGTTGTACGACGCCGAGGCTGAAGCAGGACAAGAGAGACAACGTTAACTTGAGTGGAATTCTAATAGCATCTCCAATAGATGACATAAAATACATAACCACAAAGTGCTAGATGCAAAATACATCAGCCGCTCATCTCTGAACTTAAATGCCGAAATTGAATTTAACTGTCGAAACTAAACTTCACTGTCAAAACTGAATTTTGCTGTCGAAACTGAATTTTACTGTCAAAACTGAACGCACTAGAGGTGAGGCTACACGTTAGTCGACTGGCTTTTTCATCTCTAGTGAGTCGATTTTGCAGCCGTTTGATACGAAATCAAGGACATGCAGTTCATCTTCAACCTCCACCCCCCTGAGCCGCCAGCCACCACTGGCCAAACAGCCGCCCCCCGCCGCCCTTCCGGCCCCAAAAACACTCCCCACTGCCAGTCCTCCGCCACCCC
>NC_057800.1:90876353-90886711 GCF_018294505.1 Triticum aestivum
ACGCCACCGCCCCACCATCGTCGGTGACCACCGCCCCCACCCTGAACCCTAAGATAGATAGTGGGGTACCTCTCCGGCGAGCCCCCTCCCCACTGCGGCTGGTTCTTCCTTAACTCCGGCGAGCCCCCCTGAAAATAGACTGACCCAAAAGTCGATTCAGTCGATTGAAGTGTAGCTAAACCGGAGCAGCATCGCAAGCAAGAGCAATAGCGCGAGCAAGAGCAAGAGCAAGAGCAGACATGGCAGTGGATCGAGAGAAAGAGTAGAGCAGTAGCGCGAGCGAGAGCTAAAGCAGCAGCAGCTCCTACTGATGTGGACGTCGCCGCCGAGGGAGCGACACCATGGAGGAAGTGGCCGACGACGCCGCCGTGGATGGAGCCGCCCTGTGTCAGCTCGAGACTGAGCGCCGGTAGCACCATGAGATCGAATCAAGAAGAAAATGTGGCGATTAGTGTACAACCTCTTTGGTGGCGCCAATTAGGCCGCAACTTCATTTGAGGAAACGGTGATGATGATGCTCTTCCGGTGGTGCAGGTGAAGACGGCGGTGTGGGAATGGAGGTGACACGAAAGACGAGGGGAACATCGGGGTAGCTCCTTGGAGGTGGACGATAGGGTGGCTGAACTGGCGGGATGACCAGATCGACGACGGATCCTCATCCGATACAGTGGATGAGGGACGTCGAGGTGTTGCTGTGGACGACGTCGTCGGGGAAGAGGCTTCGGCTGGGTGGCAGACAGAGGAGGGTGTGGGGCTTCACGGGTTTTCCCGGCCTCAGTGTACAAATGGGTGGATGGATTGGATGGGAGTGGGGAACCATGGCTTAGGGACACGCTTGTCCGAAATGTGAGGTAAGTTACGAAAGTACCCCCACCGATTTGAGGCAGTTCTTTTGGTTCAGGGGTATCTGCTACCTCTTGAGCACTGCGTTGGTTTTCCCCGAAGAGGAAGGGATGATGCATCAAAGTAGCGTAAGTATTTCCCTCAGTTTTTGAGAACCAAGGTATCAATCCAGTAGGAGGCTACGCGCGAGTCCCTCGTACCCGCACAAAACAAATAAATCCTCGCAACCAACGCGAATAGGGGTTGTCAATCCCTACACGACCACTTATGAGAGTGAGATCTGATAGATATGATAAGATAATATTTTTGGTATTTTTGTGATAAAGATGAAAAGTAAAATAAAGGCAAAGTAAAAAAGCAAAGGAAAAAACTAAGTAGTAGGAGATTAATATGATAAATATAGACCCGGGGGCCATAGGTTTCACTAGTGGCTTATCTCGAGAGCATAAGTATTCTACGGTGGGTGAACAAATTACTGTTGAGCAATTGACAGAATTGAGCATACTTATGAGAATATCTAGGTATGATCATGTATATAGGCATCATGTCTGAGACAAGTAGACCGACTCCTGCCTGCATCTACTACTACTACTCCACTCATCGACCGCTATCCAACATGCATCTAGAGTATTAAGTTAAAAACAGAGTAACACCTTAAGCAAGATGACATGATGTAGAGGGATAAAGTCATGCAATATGATGAAAACCCCATCTTGTTATCCTCGATGGCAACAATACAATACGTGCTTTGCTGCCCCTACTGTCATTGGGAAAGGACACCGCAAGATTGAACCCAAAGCTAAGCACTTCTCCCATTGCAAGAAAGATCAATCTAGTAGGCCAAACCAAACTAAAAATTCGAAGAGACTTGCAAAGATAACCAATCATACATAAAAGAATTCAGAGAAGATTCAAATATTGTTCACAGATAGACTTGATCATAAACCCACAATTCATCGGTCTCAACAAACACACTGCAAAAAGAAGATTACATCGAATAGTTCTCCACAAGAGAGGGGGAGAACATTGTATTGAGATCCAAAAAGAGAGAAGAAGCCATCTAGCTAATAACTATGGACCCGTAGGTCTGAGGTAAACTACTCACATTTCATCGGAGGTGTTGGAAATATGCCCTAGAGGCAATAATAAAATGGTTATTATTGTGTTTCCTTGTTCATGATAATTGTCTATTGTTCATGCTATAATTGTATTAACCGGAAACCGTAATACATGTGTGAATACATAGACCACAACATGTCCCTAGTAAGCCTCTAGTTGACTAGCTCATTGATCAATAGATGGTCATGGTTTCCTGACCATGGACATTGGATGTTATTGATAACGGGATCACATCATTAGGAGAATGATGTGATGGACAAGACCCAATCTTAAGCATAGCACAAGATCGTGTAGTTCGTTTGCTAAAGCTTTTCTAATGTCAAGTATCATTTCCTCAGACCATGAGATTGTGCAACTCCCAGATACCGTAGGAATGCTTTGGGTGCACCAAACGTCACAACGTAACTGGGTGGCTATAAAGGTGCACTACAGGTATCTCCGAAAGTGTCTGTTGGGTTGGCATGAATCGAGACTGGGATTTGTCACTCCGTATGGCGGAGAGGTATCTCTGGGACCACTCGATAATGCATCATCATAATGAGCTCATTGTGACTAAGTAGTTGGTCACAGGATCGTGCATTATGGAACGAGTAAAGTGACTTGCTGGTAACGAGATTGAACGAGGTATTGGGATACCGACGATCGAATCTCGGGCAAGTAACGTACCGATTGACAAAGGGAATTGTATACGGGATTGCTTGAATCCTCGACATCGTGGTTCATCCGATGAGATCATCGTGGAACATGTGGGAGCCAACATGGGTATCCAGATCCCGCTATTGGTTATTGGCCGGAGAGTTGTCTCGGTCATGTCTGCATGATTCCCGAACCCGTAGGGTCTACACACTTAAGGTCCGATGATGCTAGGGTTATAGGGAAAGTTTGTACGTGGTTACCGAATGTTGTTCGGAGTTCCGGATGAGATCCCGTACGTCACGAGGAGTTCCGGAATGGTCTGGAGGTAAAGAATAATATATAGAAAGTGAGGTTTTGACCACCGGAAGTGTTTCGGGCGTCACCGGTAATGTACCGGGACCACCAGAGGGTTCCGGGGGTCCACCGGGAGGGGCCACAAGCCCCGGAGGCTTGCATGGGCCAAGAGTGGGAAGGGACCAGCCCCTGAGTGGGTTGGTGCGCCTCCCACCAGGGCCCTAGGCGCAGCTAGGAGGAGAAGGGGGAAACCCTAGGCGCAGATGGGCCTAAGGCCCACCCTAGGGCGCGCCCCCTCTCCCCCTCTTGGCCGCCCCCTCCATCCCATCTAGGGCTGCCGCCCCCCTAGGGGTGGGAACCCTAGAGGGGGCGCACCCTCCTCCCCTCCTCCTATAAATAGTGGGGGTTTTGGGGCTGCCTAACACGCGAGTCTCTCTCCCTCTTGGTGCAGCCCTACCCCTCTCCCTCCTCGTCTCTTGCAGTGCTTGGCGAAGCCCTGCTTGCGTGCCACGCTCTTCCACCATCACCATGCCGTCGTGCTGCTGCTAGACGGAGTCATCCCCAACCTCTCCCTCTCTCCTTGCTGGATCAAGGCGCGGGAGACGTCACCGGGTTGTACGTGTGTTGAACGCGGAGGCGCCGTTGTTCGGCGCTTAGATCGGAATCGACCGCGATCTGAATCGTTGTGTGTACGACTCCACCAACCGCGTTCTTGCAACGCTTTTGCTTAGCGATCTTCAAGGGTATGAATATGCACTCCCTCTCTCTCTCTCGTTGCTAATATCTCCTATATTGATCTTGGTGACACGTAGGAAAATTTTGAATTATTGCTATGATCCCCAACAGTGGCATCATGAGCTAGGTCTATGCGTAGATTCTATGCACGAGTAGAACACAAAGCAATTGTGGGTGATGATTTGTTCAATTTGCTTACCGTTACTAGTCTTATCTTGATCCAGCGGCATTGTGGGATGAAGCGGTCCGGACCGACCTTACATGTACACTTACGTGAGACTGGTTCCACCAACTGACATGCACTTGATGCATAAGGTGGCTGGCGGGTGTCTGTCTCTCCCACTTTAGTCAGATCGGATTCGATGAAAAGGGTCCTTATGAAGGGTAAATAGCAATTGGCATATCACCGTTGTGGCTTTGCGTAGGCAAGAAACGTTCTTGCTAGAAACCCATAGCAACCATGTAAAACATGCAACAACAATTAGAGGACGTCTAACTTGTTTTTGCAGGGTTTGCTATGTAATGTGATATGGCCAAAAGGATGTGATGAATGATATATGTGATGTATGAGATTGATCATGTTCTTGTAATAGGAATCACGACTTGCATGTCGATGAGTATGACAACCGGCAGGAGCCATAGGAGTTGTCTTAATTTATTTATGACCTGTGTGTCAATGAAAACGCCATGTAATTACTTTACTTTATTGCTAACCGTTAGCCATAGTAGTAGAAGTAATAGTTGGCGAGGCAACTTCATGAAGACACGATGATGGAGATCATGATGATGGAGAACATGGTGTCATGCCGGTGACGATGGTGTTCATGCCGCGCCTCGAAGATGGAGATCAAAGGCGCAAGATGATATTGGCCATATCATGTCACTTTATGATTTGCATGTGATGTTTGTCATGTTTTTACATCTTATTTGCTTAGAACGATGGTAGCATAAATAAGATGATCCCTCATTAAAATATCAAGAATTGTGTTCCCCCTAACTGTGCACCGTTGCTAAGGTCCGTTGTTCCGAAGCACCACGTGATGATCGGGTGTGATAGGTTCTAACGTTCGCATACAACGGGTGTAAGCCAGATTTACACACGCAATACACTTAGGTTAACTTGACGAGCCTAGCATGTACAGACATGGCCTCGGAACACGGAAGACCGAAAGGTCGAACATGAGTCGTATAGTGGATACGATCAACATGAAGATGTTCACCGATGATGACTAGTCCGTCTCACATGATGATCGGACACGACCTAGTTGACTCGGATCATGTATCACTTAGATGACTGGAGGGATGTCTATCTTAGTGGGAGTTCATTAAATAATTTGATTAGATGAACTTAATTATCATAAACATAGTCAAAAGGTCTTTGCAAATTATGTCGTAGCTCACGCTTTGGTTCTACTGTTTTAGATATGTTCCTATAGAAAATTTAGTTGAGAGTTGAAAGTAGCAATTATGCGGACTGGGTCCGTGAACTGAGGATTGTCCTCATTGCTGCACAAAAGGGTTATGTCCTTAATGCACCGCTCAGTGTGTTGAACCTCGAGCGTCGTTTGTAGATGTTGGGAAACATCTAACATACACGTTTTGATGAGTACGTGATAGTTTAGTGCGTAATGCTAACGGTTTAGAATTGTGGCACCAAAGACGTTTTTGAAACGTCGCAGAACATATGAGATGTTCCAAAGACTGAAATTGGGATTTCAGACTAGTGCCCACGTCAAGAGGTATGAGACCTATGACATGTTTCCTAAGCCTGCAAACTAAGGGAGAAAAGCTCAATCGTTGAGCATGTGCTCAGATTGTCTGAGTGCTACAATCGCTTGAATCGAGTGGGAGTTAATCTTCCAGATGAGATAGTGATGGTTCTCCATAGTCACTGCCACCAAACTATTGGAGCTTCATGATGAACTATAACATATCAGGGATAGACATGATGATCCTTGAGCAACTCGCAATGTTTGACACCACGAAAGTAGAAACCAAGTAGGAGCATCAATTGTTGATGGTTAAACCACTAGTTTCAAGAAGGGCAAGGGAAAGGAGGGATACTTCATGAAACGGCAAATCAGTTGCTGCTCTAGTGAAGAAACCCAAGGTTGAACCCAAACCCGAGACTAAGTGCTTCTGTAATGAGGGGAACGGTCACTGAAGCAGAACTACCCTAGATACTTGGTAGATGAGAAGGCTGGCAAGGTCGACAGAAGTATTTTGAATATACGTTATATTATTGTGTACTTTACTAGTACTCCTAGTAGCACCAGGGTAATAAATACCGGTTCGGTTGCTAAGTGTTAGTAACTTGAAATAAAAGGCTACGGAGACTAGCTAAAGGTGAGATGACGATATGTTGGAAGTGTTTCCAAGGTTGATGTGATCAAACATCGCACACTCCCTCTACCATCGAGATTGGTGTTAAACCTAAATAATTGTTATTTGGTGTTTGCATTGAGCATAGACATGATTGGATTATGTTTATCGCAATACGGTTATTCATTTAAGGAGAATAATGGTTACTCTGTTTATTTGAATAATACCTTCAATGGTCTTGCACCGGAAAAATGAATGGTTTATTGAATCTCAATCGTAGTGATACACATGTTCATGCCAAAAGATATAAGATAGTAATGATAGTACCACATACTTGTGGCACTGCCATTTGAGTCATGTTGGTATAAAATGCATGAAGAAGCTCTATGTTGATGGATCTTTGGACTCACTCGTTTTTGAAAAGATTGAGACATGCGAACCATGTCTACTGGTAGATATGCATGAAGAAACTCCATACAGATGGATCGTTTGGACTCACTTGATTTTGAATCACTTGAGACATGCAAATCATACCACATGGGCAAGATGACTGAAAGACCTCGTTTTCAGTAAGATGGAACAAGAAAGCAACTTGTTGGAAGTAATACATTTTGATGTGTGCAGTCCAATGAGTGCTGAGGCACGCAGTGGATATCGTTATGTTCTTACTTCACAGATGATTTGAGTAGATGCTGAGTATATTTACTTGATGAAACACAAGTCTGAATTATTGAAGGGTTTAAGTAATTTCAGAGTGAAGTTGAAGATCATCGTGACAAGAGGATAAAATGTCTATGATATGATCATAGAGATGAATATCTGAGTTACGAGTTTGGTACACAATTAAGACATTGTGGAAATTGTTTCACAACTAATACCGCCTGGAACACCATAGTGTGATGGTGTGTCCGAACATCATAACTGCACCCTATTAGATATGGTGCATACCATGATGTCTCTTATCAAATTACCACTATCGTTTATGGGTTAGGCGTTAGAGACAACCGCATTCACTTTAAATAGGGCACCACGCAATTCTGTTGAGACGACACCGTATGAACTATGGTTTAGAAAAACCTAAGCTGCCATTTCTTAAAAAGTTTGGGGCTGCGACGCTTATGTGGAAAAGTTTCAGACTGATAAGCTCGAACCCAAAGCGGATAAATGCATCTTCATAGAATACCTAAAATAGTTGGGTATACCTCCTATTTCAGATTCGGAAGCAAAAGTTATTGTTTCTAGAAACGGGTCCCTTCTCGAGGAAAAGTTTCTCTCAAAAGAATTGAGTGGGAGGATGGTGGAGACTTGATGAGGTTATTGAACCATCACTTCAACTAGTGTGTAGCAGGGCACAGGAAGTTGTTCCGGTGGCACCTACACCAATTGAAGTGGAAGCTTATGATAGTGATCATGAAACTTCGGATCAAGTCACTACCAAACCTCATAGGTCGACAAGGATGCGTACTACTTCAGAGAGGTACGTAATCCTGTCTTGGAAGTCATGTTGCTAGACAACAATGAACCTACGAGCTATGGAGAAGCGATGGTGGGCCTGGATTCCGACGAAGGGCTCGAGGCCATAAAATCCGAGAGAGGATCCATGTATAAAACAAAGTATAGACTTTGAAAGAACTACTTGATGGTCGTAAGGCTGTTGGGTGCAGATGGATTTTAAAAGGAAGGCAGACAATGATGGTAAGTGTCACCATTAAGAAAGCTCGACTTGTCGTTAAGATGTTTCCCGACAAGTTCAAGGAGTTGACTACGGTGAGACTTTCTTACTCGTAGCGATGCTAAGAGTCTGTTGGAATTATATTAACACAAGAAGGTTTTGTCAATCCTGAAGGATGCTAACAAGTATGCAGAGCTCCAGCAATCCTTCTAAGGAATGGAGTAAGCATCTCGGGGTTGGAATGTACGCTTTGATGAGATGATCAAAGATTTTGGGTTTATACAAAGTTTATGAGAAACTTGTATTTCCAAAGAAGTGAGTGGGAGCACTATAGAATTTTTGATGAGTATATGTTGTTAACATATTGTTGATCAGAAATGATGTAGAATTTCTGGAAAGCATACAGGGTTATTTGAAAAGTGTTTTTCAATGGAAAACCTGGATTAAGCTACTTGAACATTGAGCATTAAGATCTATAAGGATAGATCAAAAACGCTTAATAGTACTTTCAAATGAATACATACCGTGACAAGATTTTGAAGGAGTTCAAAATAGATCAGCAAAGAAGGAGTTCTTGGCTGTGAGTATTGAGTAAGACTCAAGACCTGACCACGGCTGAAGAGAGAGAAAGGACGAAGGTCGTCCCCTATGCTTTAGACGTAGGCTCTACAGTGTGCTATGCTGTGTACCACACCTAAAGTGTGCCTTGCCATCAGTCAGTCAAGGGGTACAAGAGTGATCCAGGAATGGATCACATGACACCAGTTAAACTTATCCTTAGTAACTTGTGGACTAAGGAATTTTCTCGATTATTGTAGCGACCCGACCTCAAATGGTCAAGTCTTTGTGCTTCAGTGTCATCCCTGGATCGGTAATGCTGACACACACAGTACTCGAGGATTTATAACAGAGTAGCAATCACACACTTATTACATTGAAAAGTCTAAGAGAGAACTTATTACAATAATATGGCTTAAGGCCATCTAATGCGATAACAGCGGAAGGCTTGGAAGATAAGGTGAGTCCATCAACTCCAACGGCATAGCTGAGCTGCAAGGCAACGACCTAACGAACCTTACTCCTCGTCTGAAAAGTCTGCAACATAATACATTGCAGCCCGAAAACGGGTCAGCACATGGAATATGCTGGCAATAATGCTATCACTACATGCATATATGGCTGGTGGAAAGCTCTATGGTTATAGTTTTTGCGAAAAGCCAATTTTTCCCTACAACAAAGGAATAGATTTTTATTTAACTATCATGGTGGTTGAAACATCATTGAGAAGGTACCCCCAACTCAATCCCAATTAAAGTGATTAACAACCCAACAGTATTAATTAAACATGGTGAGATACATGTGATAACCCAAGTACTAGATACTCAAGAATTGTCCATAACTGGGGACACGGCTAACCATTATTAGATTGTACACTCTGCAGAGGTTTGCGCACTTTTCCCCACAAGACTCGATCGCCTCCATTGGATTTATCGCACTACATGGTGTTTGAGAAATGGATGGCCGAGACACAGTCTTTCAGAAACGTTAACTCTCTACTCCGGGTAGACCATACCAAACCTACAAAACCCACTACCTGTTGATCTACCTCTTCAAGAGCTTCACGTAACTTACTCAACTATGCTAGAGCTCATAATAGCTTGTGGCTGCACACGGAAGTTTCTAGCATGAATCATCTCAGTTCCCTTTGAGCCTGGGTGGCGGTCCATAGGAAGATCACATGGGTACCTCGGGATTTCCAAAAAAAATACAGACAACACTGGGTTCCCCAGGTGCCTCAATCCACCCAGTTGTTTGATTAAGTTGCCACCTTAAGTTGAACCATTATTTAACAATCTCACATCTGTCATGAATTTCACTCAAACCCAAACCACGTCTACGAGCATAGCATAGCAATATAAGCAATACGTAGAAGTAACTCCCAAGGGTTTGAATATAACAGGGCAATAGGTTCTACCTCAGCAACTACTTCCCAACCCACAAGTTAATGACATCCTAATCATGCAATGTTTGAGGATTGGAACTAATGCATAAAAACTGGGTAATAATGGGCTATGATCAAAGTGTTACTTGCCTTGCTGACGATCCGCGAATCCTAGAGACTCGTAGTAACACGCTTCGCACTCCGGGAATTCTATCGCAAGAAAACAATAACATACGTAAGTAACAAGCAACGATGCACAAGCAAAACTCAAATAAGAGAGGTTGACCTGAAAGTTCAACTTAAGAACTCCGGTACGCAAAAGAATCAAATCAAACGAAGCAACGAAAGTCAAACGGCGAAAGAAAACCACTTCATTTACTAATCTGAACTTAAGTCAAATTTTACAGTAACAAAAACTTGTTTGAGTTGGTTAAACGGAAAGAGGGTTTCGAGACGAAACTCCAGGCGCTTGAATCGCCTGATTTCGATAAACGAGCGAAAAGATAAACAGAAATTAAGATCGGATCAGAAATCGCGATCAGAAAAATCACGGAATAAATCTGAGAAAAAGAAAAACAACAAACAGATTAACGAACGAACGTTCGTTATCTGGATCTAAACGAAGAACGCGTTCGTTAAAACGAACGAACGAGCTAACACTCGCTAAAAAAATAAACCGAAGAAAAACCGATCTATTTAAAAAAAATGAAAACTAGGGTTTTGAAAAGATAAAACCGAACAGTTTTTTTAGAAAAACCGGCGGTTGGAACCAGCAGCTACCTCCGACGAGGGGCT
>NC_057800.1:90887136-90895219 GCF_018294505.1 Triticum aestivum
GGGTGCGGGAGGCGGCGATGGTGGCGGTGGGGCTCGGGCGGCGCGCTATATAAATGGGGCGGGGTGGGGCGGCTTGGAGGAGGGGGCAAGGCGGCGGCGACGGACTCCGGCTCGGATTCATCGTCCGAGTCGGCGGCGGCGCGCGCGCGCAGGAGTCGGTTCGGCGGCCTGGCGCTGCTGGGCCTTAGGCCCAGTCGGCGCGGGAACCCTTTTTTTTAAACTCCGCCGACCGATATAAAATCCTAAAAAAAAAAATAAAAACCTAAAAATGCCAAAACAAATTTTCACCGTCTAAATAAAATATTTAGGACGAGTTGAACATTTTCTTGGCCCTAAAATGCAATTTTTAAAACATGCAATTTTTCTAATGCAAATAAAATCCGAATAAAACCAAATAAAATACAATAAATGATTTTAATATTTTTCCTCCAATATTTCAATTATTTTGGAGAAGTCCTATTATCTCCACTCATTTGATTTGATATGAAATATTTTTTGGAGAGAAAAAATATAAAAATCAAAATCCTCGTTTCCTTATTTGATAAAAATCAAATATGAAAACCGGAAAATCCCCAACTCTCTCTCCGTGGGTCCTTGAGTTGCTTAGGATTTTGAGGATTGCGGAACGGAAATGCAACAAATCATGATATGCATGGATGATCTATGTATAACATTCCAAATTGAAAATTTGGGATGTTACAAACCTACCCCCCTTAAGATGAATCTCGCCCTCGAGATTCGGGTTGGCTAGAAAATAGCTATGGGTGGTCCTTGCGGAGATCATCCTCTCGTTCCTAGGTGGCTTCATCCTCGGTATGGTGGCTCCATTGAACTTTGCAAAACTTGATAACCTTACTGCGGGTGACTCTACTGGCAAACTCAAGAATCTTAACTGGTTTCTCCTCGTAAGTGAAATCACTGTCCAACTGAATCGCCTCCAAGGGTACTGTATCTCTTAACGGTATATGAGCCATCTCAACATGACACTTCTTCAGCTGTCAAACGTGGAACACATCGTGGACTCCTGACAATCCCTCAGGTAACTCCAACTTGTAGGCAACTTCTCCCATCCGTTCCAAAATGCGATACGGTCCACAAATCTCGGGGCTAACTTTCCCTTAACTCCAAAACGCTTCACTCCTCACAAGGGCGATACTCGCAGATATGCTCTGTCTCCAATTTCGTAGGTTACCTCCTTGCATTTTGAGTCTGCATAACTCTTCTGCCTGGACTGAGCAATCTTCAGTCAGTCTCGGATCAGTTTTACCTTCTCCTCAGATTCTTTAATCAAGTCTGGTCCAAACAACTATCGGTCTCCTACCTCATCCCACATCAACGGTGTTCTGCACCTGCGTCCATACAGGGCTTAAAATGGTGCCATCTTCAAACTGGCTTGGTAGCTATTGTTGTATGAGAACTCTGCATACGGAAAATTGTCATCCCAACTAGATCCATAATCTAGCGCACAGGCTCTCAACATGTCCTCCAAAATTTGATTTACTCTCTCAGTCTGTCCATTTGTCTACGGGTGAAATGCTGTACTGAACTCCAATCTTGTTCCCAAAGTCCGGTGTAACTGATGCCAAAACTTTGAAGTAAACTATGTTCCTCGATCCGATACGATGGTCCTCGGAACTCCATGCAGACATACGATCCTGGACATATAGATCTTGGCCAACTTTGCAGTTGTATAGGTGGTTTTCACTGGGATGAAGTGAGCTACTTTGGTCAAACGATCAACTACTACCCATATGGAATCATATCCTACTTTAGTCCTGGGTAATCCGGTGATAAAGTCCATGCCAAGTTTATCCCACTTCCATTCGGGTATCGGCATAGGCTGTAACAGTCCTGCTGGCCTCTGATGTTCTGCCTTAACTCTCTGACATACATCACATACGGCTACATACCCGGCAATATCCTTCTTCATACCAGTCCACTAGAAACGTTCCTTCAAATCCAAATACATCTTGGTGTTTCCGGGGTGTATCGAGTATGGTGAGTCATGCGCCTCTTGAAGTATTAACTTCCTGATCTCCTGATTATTGGGCACATAAATTCGGTCCTCAAACCATAGGGTATTGTGCTCATCCTCACGAAAACCTTTGGCCTTTCCTTTGCCCATCTTCTCCTTTATCTCGGCAATCTCTTTATCATCTTTCTGAGCTTCCCGAATCTTATCCAGCAATGTCGACTAAACCTCCATTGTGGCAATGAACCTTCTAGGTACAATCTATAATCGAATTTCCATGATGTCCTTTGCTAATTCCTTCGGCAGTCCTTTACTTTCAAGGATATTAGCATAACTCTTCCGACTCAATGCTTCTGCTACGACATTGGCCTTTCCTGGATGATAGTGTAGCTTCATGTCATAATCCTTTATAAGCTCCAACCATCTCCTCTGCCTAAGGTTCAGGTCCTTCTGGGTGAAGATGTACTTCAAACTCTTGTGATACGTGTACACATCACAACAGTTTCCAATAAGGTAATGTCTCCAAGTCTTCAACGGATGCACTACGGCTGCTAGCTCCAAATCATGCGTAGCATAATTCAACTCATGAGGTTTTAGTTGTCGTGAGGCATACAAAACAACTCTTCCATCCTGCATAAGCACACATCCAAGTCCCAAGCGAGAGGCGTCGCAATACACTTGGAACTCCTTATGTATATCTGGCAGTACTAGCACTGGGGTTGTAGTCAAACGTTTCTTCAACTCCTGGAAACTTGCTTCACAATCTTCTGTCCATTTAAACTGGGTATCCTTCTTCAATAGTTCAGTCATTGGTTTTGCAATCTTGGAAAAATTCTCAATGAATCTCCGGTAGTATCCTGTGAGTCCAAGAAAACTACGGATCTCGCTAACTGAGGTGGGTGCCAACCATTCAGTGACTGACTGAACCTTGCTGGGGTCTACTGCTATACCTTCTCCTGATATAACATGTCCAAGGAATCCGACTTCCTTCAGCCAAAACTCGCATTTGCTAAACTTAGCATACAACTGGTGTTCCCTGAGCTTCCCGAGAACTAAACGCAAATGCTCCTTGTGCTCCTCCTCGTTCTTCGAGTATACCATGATATCATCAATAAACACCACAACAAACTTGTCCAAATACTCCATGAACACCTTGTTCATCATGCTCATGAAATAGGCAGGGGCATTAGTCAGTCCAAACGACATGACCGTGTACTCGTATAATCCATATCGCGTTGTGAACGCCGTCTTTGGTATCTCCTTCTCTCGTATCTTCAACTGATGATACCCTGATCGTAAATCAATCTTTGAGAACACTTTAGCTCCTTGCAACTGATCAAACAGATCGTTGATCATCGGCAGTGGGTACTTGTTCTTTATCGTCACTTCATTCAAGGCTTGATAATCAACAACCATTCTTAGGGATTTATCTTTCTTCTCAACCAAAAGTACTGGGGCTCCCCAAGGTGATGAACTCCTTCGGATGTATCCTTTCTCCAATAACTCCTTGATCTGTTTCTTAATTTCCTCCAGATCATTTGCGGGCATCCGATAGGGTCTCTTGGATATTGGTCCTGTTCCTGGTAACAGCTCTATCAAAAACTCAATATCTCTGTCCGGTGGCATGCCTGGTAACTCCTCTGGGAAAACATCTGGGTAATCCTTTACTACCGGCACTTCCTCCTGAACAACTCCTGTAAGGGCATTCACTTGACTCCTCTTAGGCACATGCCTAGACACATACTTAATCCTTTTTCCCTCCGGGGTGGTGAGATAAATCGACTTACTCGCACAGTCAATGCTTCCTCCATACTTTGACATCTAGTCTATACCCAATATCACATCCAATCCTTGCGACTCTAAGATAATTAGGTCGGACGGAAACACATGTGTGCCAATGGTTAAGGGTATCTGGTCACACCATCGGCTAGCCATATATTCTGCTCCGGGTGAACTCACTAAAAGAGGGGTCCTAAGGGTTTGGTAGTTTAAACTTATCCACGAATCCTCTTGATATGTATGAATGCGATGCACCAGTATCGAAAAGAACAAGAGCGGTAAATGACTTAACCAAAAACTTACCTATTACCGCGTCCGACTGCTCTTAAACCTCCTCCACGTTAACGTGGTTCACTTGTCCTTTGTTGAATGGATTGGGCTTCTTCCCAGCGCTTCCATTTCTGTTTCCATTCCTTCCTTCGGGGCAATCATTGGCATAGTGCCCTGTCTTCCCGCACTTAAAACAGGTAACCTGACTTAAGTCTCTTTTGGCGGGAGTGGACAGGTTGGAGCGGTTCTGATTGTTGTTAGCTCCGTTCACATTCCCATTCTTAGCACCACTGTGGTTATGTGATCCTCCTCCAGTGTTGTTGTGACCTCCATGGTTATGAACAAGTCCTCTCGAGTTCGGGGTTAGGCGAGGCTTCTGCTGAGCTCCTGAGTTATACTTCCCTTGTCCATACTTTCTCTTGCGGCTCTCAATCTGCTGATGTTTCCCTTCAATCATAAGAGCCTTATCTACCAACTCCTGGTAGTTGTTGAAGGTTGCTACCATCAACTGCATGCTCATCTCATCATTCAACCCTTCCATAAACTTCTCCTGCTTCACGGCATCTGTGGCCACATCATCAGGGGCATAGCGTGATAACTTGCTAAACTCATCCACGTACTGAGCCACAATACGGTTCCCCTGGTGTACTCCGCTTCTTCATCTGCATAGCTCCAGTTGAGACATGGGCGGTGTGGAAAGCTTGCTGAAACTGGTCCCAAGTGACATTGGCTACAGGAAAAGTGGCTGTGTAATTCTCCCACCATGAGGCTGCTGGTCCATCCAATTGATTTGCGGCAAAGTGCACCCTCCCAGCATCTGTGCAACCTGTGGTGGTCAACTCCCTTCCAATACGGCGTAGCCAATCATCAGCAACTATAGGCTCAGTGCTACTGGAAAACACCGGCGGCTGTAACCTTAGAAAATGGGCTAGGTTGTCCACTGGCGGTGGGTTGTTGTTGTTGTTGCCTTGGTTCTGAACTAGCAATTGCATCAAGGCATTCTGCTGCTGGATCAACTGGGTGAGCTCCGGCGGGAAGGCAAAACCGGGGTCACATCTCGGAGGCATCTGATGGGTTTAGATGGAAGAGATTAGAATAGAAAAGGGGTCTAATGAGAAAGCACTACCCATATGCACATGAGACAAACACAATCATTTCACTCAATCAATCAAGCAAGGGCATACAAACGGTCTAGAACTATCGCAAAAGTGCTCACTACTATTATATACATGGGGAAAATACTACTAATAGTTGGTGGTCATCTAGAAATTTTGATCGGTGGAAGACTCCATGATGTCTGCTCTAGCTTCGTCTTCAAAGTCATCATCACTAGGGTCGGAGTCGGTGTCATCGATGATGATGTAGTTGTCCGGGCAAGTGGAATTGTCGTCTTCAATTCCCGGTGCTGGTCCTCCCATGAATACTCCGATCTTCTTGACTAAGTCGTCATTCTTCTCCAGTAGTGTCTTGATTTCCTCCTCATATCCATCGCGGTAAACGTGAGTTCTTCCTCCAGCTCGATGATCCTAGTCTTCGCCTTCTTCAAGTCCATCATGTCCGCACACATCTAGTTCTCCTGACGTCGAATGTGCTGGTTTAACTCCTGGATGAAAGCTGCAATGGATCTATCCTTCTTAGTGCTGATTACTTCCCATTGCTAGTCTCGGTGCCCACATATTTGGTAGACAGTGTCCTTAAGCTCCCTGTTGTAAACTTCTCCAATGCGTCCCATGGTGATGTGAGTTGCCATACTCTTTCCTAAACTCCAGGTTGGTGCATCGAAGGAAAATTCTATGGGTTTAGAAGTTGGCGAGAACGTCCTTCCTGGAACTTGTACTTGAATCATCCAGCGCTCCTCTTCAGGTAAAGTGGCGTTGTACGTCCCGATGAAGCTTGGTATTCCAATGTTCAAGTACGTAGTGACTTCCTTCAAGTGGCGTCCAAAAGGTGTGTCTTCATCCGGTTGTGCAAACTTGTTCTTCATCTCCGTCATCCTAAAGAGTAGAAAATGGAGAGGAGTCAGAAATGAGAAGAGAAGTGTGACCTAGGGTTTATCTTAGGGGTCGTGTCCTACACTCAGCGTGTGCTCTGATACCATCTTGTAGCGACCCGACCTTAGATGGTCAAGTCTCTGTGCTTCAGTGTCATCCCTGGATCGGTAATGCTGACACACACAGTACTCGAGGATTTGTAACAGAGTAGCAATCACACACTTATTACATCGAAAAGTCTAAGAGAGAACTTATTGCAATAATATGGCTTAAGGCCATCTAATGCGATAACAACGGAAGGCTTGGAAGATAAGGTGAGTCCATCAACTCCAACGACATAGCTGAGCTGCACGGCAACGACCTAACGAACCTTACTCCTCGTCTGAAAAGTCTGCAACATAATACGTTGCAGCCCGAAAACGGGTCAGCACATGGAATATGCTGGCAATATAACACAGTAGAGCAGAAACAGAATAATGCTATCACTACATGCATATATGGCTGGTGGAAAGCTGTATGGTTATAGTTTTTGCGAAAAGCCAATTTTTCCCTACAACAAAGGAATAGATTTTTATTTAACTATCATGGTGGTTGAAACATCATTGAGAAGGTACCCCCAACTCAATCCCAATTAAAGTGATTAACAACCCAACAATATTAATTAAACATGGTGAGATACATGTGATAACCCAAGTACTAGATACTCAAGAATTGTCCATAACTGGGGACACGGCTAACTATGATTAGATTGTACACTCTGCAGAGGTTTGCGCACTTTTCCCCACAAGACTCGATCACCTCCGTTGGATTTCTTGCACTACATGGTGTTTGAGAAACGGATGACCGAGACACAGTCTTTCAGAAACGTTAACTCTCTCCTCCGGGTAGACCATACCAAACCTACAAAACCCACTACCTGCTGATCTACCTCTTCAAGAGCTTCACGTAACTTACTCAACTATGCTAGAGCCCATAATAGCTTGTGGCTACACACGGAAGTTTCTAGCATGAATCATCTCAGTTCCCTTTGAGCCTGGGTGGCGGTCCATAGGAAGATCACACGGGTACCTCGGGATTTCCAAAAAAAATACAGACAACACTGGGTTCCCCAGGTGCCTCAATCCACCCAGTTGTTTGATTAAGTTGCCACCTTAAGTTGAACCATTATTTAACAATCTCACATCTGTCATGAATTTCACTCAAACCCAAACCACGTCTACGAGCATAGCATAGCAATATAAGCAATACGTAGAAGTAACTCCCAAGGGTTTGAATATAACAGGGCAATAGGTTCTACCTCAGCAACTACTTCCCAACCCACAAGTTAATGACATCCTAATCATGCAATGTTTGAGGATTGGAACTAATGCATAAAAACTGGGTAATAATGGGCTATGATCAAAGTGTTACTTGCCTTGCTGACGATCCGCGAATCCTAGAGACTCGTAGTAACACGCTTCGCACTCCGGGAATTCTATCGCAAGAAAACAATAACATACGTAAGTAACAAGCAACGATGCACAAGCAAAACTCAAATAAGAGAGGTTAACCTGAAAGTTCAACTTAAGAACTCCGGTACGCAAAAGAATCAAATCAATCGAAGCAATGAAAGTCAAACGGCGAAACAAAACCACTACGTTTACTAATTTGAACTTAAGTCAAATTTTATAAGAACAAAAACTTGTATGAGTTGGTCAAACAGAAAGAGGGTTTCGAGACGAAACTCCAGGCGCTTGAATCGCCTAATTTCGATAAACGAGCGAAAAGATAAACAAAAATTAAGATCGGATCAGAAATCGCGATCAGAAAAATCGCGGAATAAATCCGAGAAAAAGAAAAACGACGAACAAATTAACAAACGAACGTTCGTTATCTGGATCTAAACGAAGAACGCGTTCGTCGAAACAAACGAACGAGCGAACACTCGCTAAAAAAATAAACCGGAGAAAAACCGATCTATTTAAAAAAAAATGAAAACTAGGGTTTTGAAAAAATAAAACCGAATGGTTTTCTTAGAAAAACCGGCGGCTACCTCCGGTGAGGGCTTGGGCGGCGGGGTGCGGCGGCGGCG